>NW_017972872.1:65774-140125 GCF_001876935.1 Asparagus officinalis | reverse complement strand
ATTGAGTACGAGACTCACTTAAGCACGAACGCGAGGTTCGTCTGAGAACGAACGCGAGGTTCGTTTGAAGCACGAACGCGAGGTTCATCTGAAGCACGAACGCGAGGTTCGACTGAAGCACGAACGCGAGGTTCGTCTGAAATGAACGCGAGGTTCACCGTAGAACGAACGCGAGGTTCGTTAAAATTGAGCTTGACGCTCACCTGAGTTGAACGCGAGGTTCACCTTAGAACGAACGCGAGGTTCGTTAAAATTGAGCTTGACGCTCACCTGAGTTGAACGCGAGGTTCACCTTAGAACTGAGCGCGAGGCTCACCTTAGAACGAACGCGAAGTTCGTTGAGCGCGAGGTTCACTTGATAACAAACGCGAAGTTCGTTTGAACGTGAAGTTCGGTTAAAATTGAACGAACGCGAGGTTCGTTTGAAGCTTTCAGCTTCGCCAAAATTTGAGGTAACCCCCTCCTTAATGTTCGGCACGTTTCACGCACGAACCCTTAGGGTTTCAAACCGAAACCGCCGCCGACAAACCCAAAAAAAAAGAAAATTCCTCGATTTTATTTTTCAAAATCAGATCCAGACCAAGAAAAATCGAAGAAAAAATCCAAAAAATTCCAAAAAGTTACTGTTCACCGTGATTTTTCAGTTACTGTTCATCCGAGAAACTTTTTGATACTGTTCATCCGAACAAAAAATTACTGTTCATCCGAAAAACCTTGTTACTGTTCATCCGAACAAAAAAAAAAGAATCTTTAACCAGAGATTTAAGATAAAAAAAACCCAATAAAACTTAAATCCCTAAGAATTAATCAAGGTGGCTCTGATACCACTTGTTAGATCTAAACCAAAACTTGAGATCTAAAACCATATAGCCATGATTAATTCAAAGAGATTAACAATAATCAAAAGAGCGGAAGCTTATACCTGAATCCATGGATGAACCTTGAGATGGGTTTTGGATCTTCTAACCTTAGGGTTTCTCTAAATCCGAATTTCTCTAGCTAGATGGGGGTGTAGAGAATTAGAGAAAATAACCCTAGGTTAGGGACCATAACCCCTTATTTATAGATGTTGTACTTTTGTAATTTAGCCCCTCAATAAATCACAATTACAACCTGGTATCTGTACATATAACCCCATGATTATATTTAAATATCCATTAACCCAACTTAATTGATCACTTTAGTGGGTTATCCTGAAAGATAGCAATACATATTGATTAATCATATGTGCCCACAAATAGATTTATTAGAGTAAATCCAACACCCTAAACCCCCACATAATCCATAGATAAACTCCCTGTTTGATAACCGACATCAACAAGCCACTAAAAATAAGATAGGCTAGGAGAGTTTTTTTTAGGCTTATAAGCCAAGACAAGTCGGTTGTCAAACATGTTCCAGTTTGACTAGTTGCCAAGCATTGCCCATACTCTTGCTTGTTTTTTACCACACTTTTTGTATATCCTGAAGTTTTACTTAGTACTTGTACATTCTTTAATACCTTTTGTTATGCAACCATTTCCCACATTTCCAACATGACACCCAAGATAATTTTAAAACTTTTCATATTCTTAATTGAATTTTAAGTGAAATTGTCAAATATTAAAGGGGTTGAAAACTCTAAAATTAGGTTATGAATATTAGAGCCTGTTTGTTTATACTGAAGTAACTATGAAGTAGCAGAAGTAGAGGAAGTAGAGCCTATTTTTGTTACTTCCATATTAAAAATGTTGTTTGTTTCTCCGTAAAAGCTACTTCCGCTACTTCCTTAAAAGCTGACGTGTCATCTAGCTGGCATCTCTATTTTCTTAATATTTTTCTGACCTCCAATGCTATGAAATACGGCGGAAGTGATTTTTAGGGTGGGGTCCACGGAAAAAATGATTCCCGAAATATTTTTTCTAACTCCAGATTCTTCTCCTATCTTCACACAGCTCATTCTTCCTCTCAACCTAACCGATTCTTCTCCTATATTCAACCGATTCTTCACCGACTTCCTAATTTTAGCTCCCGCGTGAAAGGGTTTCCTCAAGCTGGCGGTAATTCTAGCTCCCGCCGACTTCCCAGCAAAAAACGTCCTTCCTTCTTCATCTTCTTCCTCTTGGCTTCCCCCAAAAGGTATGTAAAGGTTAGATTTTGATCTTTTATTGTAATTAAATTACATCTTTTGCACAAAAAGAAGAGATCTTGGTGGATGTATTTTAGCAATGATTTCCCTTTCACTGATTTCCCTTTTTCTTGGTGGTCCTCTTGGCTTCCCCCAATGATTTCCCTTTTTCTCTGTTTATAATCACAAACGATTGCTAAATACAGATTTATACTCATCAATTTTAGCAATGTTTCAACAAATAGCATGCTTTTCAAGAAACTCTCACTTATGCTAATATTATAGTGAAGAAAATGTAGAATGATATTGTCAGAAAGGATAAATGGTTCACAGAACCATTCACATAAAATGAATTAGTGCCAGGCGGAGACATGGATGGGTAAAGTTGAAGTTTATTTACATTGTGAAAATACAATTATTACAACTTGAGTAGCTGTTACACCTACCTTTTAATAAAGTCAGAGATCACGCAGGATCTAAATGTGCAAAACTTAGACCTCGCAGGATCCTTGCAAAATAATACATATGAAAACAAAGAAATTATAACTAGACATAAAATACATATGTACACAAGAAACTACATTAAACCCAAAAAAGAAAAAAAATACAATGCACATGTGAAGTCTATACATTTTTGCACTGCCTCTGAAATTTTCAGCCGCAAAAAATCTCCCAGGGAGTCCTCAAGCATTGCACATGTAGAAAGCCATGCCATCCCACCAAAGACATCTTGAAACGTTATTACTTTCATGGAAAAGAATGTTCTATATCATATTTACAGGACTTGGAAACCTATGATTTCGCATAAAACTAATACATGACTCTGTTGGCTATATCACTTCAGCTGCATAACATTAATAAAAACCTAGCTAGCAGCACCCAAATTACTGGAGGGTAAGGAGTATTCTATAAAAGGGTTTTGACAAGGTTTCTACAGAGCTAAAGAAAGGTTAATGGTAATTACAACCCTTGACTACTTGACCACAAGGGAACAACCACAAGCTAATTTTTTGTTGATGTGAGAAATAAATTGGCGAATTTTTATAATAACCACGTGCGCTAATTTTTTAAATTTTATAACATTGTTTTATTTGTTTTATGTAAATCATTTATATCTATACTTCTTAAGGTAATATGTAATATAAAATGGTGGATTTATATGTTTCATTTGTTTAAATGGTCAGAACTGTATTGGTATGATTGATGGAACACACATTGCTGCGTCTGTCCCTGATAATATAGTTGCTCGATTTCATGGTCGTAAAGATGGTCCCACACAAAATGTGCTTGGAGTTGTTACACCTAATAAGCTATTTTGTTATGTCATGGCTGGATGGGAAGGGTCCGCTAATGACTTTACAGTTTTGAGGGATGCATTATCTATGCCTCCTCCAAAGGGATTGCGTTTGATAAAAGGTACTAAAATGTACTTCGTCCTTTGAGATACAACTTCAATCAAGGATTGGTGGTACTTGGTGATCTCTTCTTGTTGGAGCACTTAGAGTACTCTGCTTAAGGACCTCGAGTTCTTGGATGATACTGTCACATTGGTTACCAAAGCATTCTCTTACCCCTTGAGTTTGGCAATATATCATAAGAATACTCTCCCGGAAACTCAGCTGGTGCTGTAGAGTTTCGATCCATTGCACAAAAGCTTCTGTGTTCATTCTACCTGCAAGAGAAAAGGAAAATATTTCTTTGATAATTCTCTGAATAGATAAACTAAATAAACCCATTAAAAAAATATCAGAATGAAATGCTTCTACTATGGTATAAGCGCGATGATACCGTTGCTCTATTGGGAGAGCTTCTAGTAAGGAAAAATATTGATGTAGTGTAATATACCACATCATTTATACCACCTAGTTGCTGAAATAGGAATAATGCTGCCCCCACGCTAACAACTGCAGTTTGGAAAATTAGTCACAAATATTACCATGCCTATATAAATGACCTGAAAAACCAGAAAGAATATACGTTGTTTCCTTTTCCATTTGTTTAGTTTGTGTATGTGTCTGTGCTTTATCCATTCCTCCATCGTTTTCTTTTTCTTCAACTCGTGATGTGAGCGTTCTAACTTTTAAGCACAGCAATGCTTGAGGCATGTGGTGTGTTATAATACTTTCATTTCTATTTCTATTTCAATTTCAATGACAATCCAAACAAGAATAAAATAGAAACAACATGTATTAATTACTTCCTAGTAATATTTCCAAATATTATCCAAACAAAAAAAGTAAATGAAGAGGAAGAAGTTCTACTTCCATTACTTCTAAAAATAAATAAAACAAACAAAAAAAATACTATTTCCGCTACTTCCTACTTCATAGTTTTGGAAGTTACTTCCCTAATCTATTTCTTACTTCCAATACTTCTATTATCCAAACGGGCCCTTAGTCGAGCGTCCCATAAAAACTTCGTTTGAGGAGAATATTCGACGGTCAGATTTGCTATAAAGAAATTTGAACTGCTGGACTGTTTTCATATAAAATTTTCATTGAATAATTCCTTTTCAAAAATTAATTTTCTGTTGGGGGGTTTTATAGAAAAGATATTCCAATTTGGCTTGATGGAGACGCAAGTGACGCTCCCCTTTTGCTGCGTAGATTTCGGACGAGACTATCTTCCAAGTGTCGATATCATTACAAATATTAATCAAGTGGATTTTGTTAGTGACAAACAAAAAAAGTTTAGAATATTGTCTTCATTATCCAAATTCAACGGCAAAAGAATAAACTACCATTTCTTTTCTTTTCTTTGTCTTTTTCTTCTTTTCTTTTTTTTTTTGTAATTTACGTTATGGCTGTTTTCATTTGGAAAGGAAATCATCTCAAAGAGTGTACTATACAAATAGAAAATTATAGACGTATTACTTTGAAGATTTTTTGTTGATCTAAGGGAAACAATATATGAACCTCATCTACAAAGTTGAACAAACTAACCACAAATTAGAAGTAAAATCTAATTTACGACTTTCTCTTGAGACAATTCCACTTCAAGTCAAATTTAGGAAACATCAGCCCTAGATGATTGAGAGGAAAGGGTATAGGCGGTAAATTTTAGGAAACCTCATGTTGGGTGATTCTCACAAAAACTTCGTGAATTTTAAAAATTAGGGGAAAAACCTCCTAAAGTTCGGAGAGTTTCACAAAATCTCATATAACTTTCGATAAGTACCACCTACTTAAATACCATTTAAAAGGAACTTCCTCTCTCCATAAAACCTCAAAACAGAACTTTTTACTCAAATGTTTCCTTGTCTCTCTCTATTCTCTCTTTAATGACAAACCATATAAGGGAGTTTGAAGAATTTTTCTAAATAAACTCATCCATATTTTATTTTTTAAATCGACCCCCTTGAGTTTTTTTACAAAAACCGACTAACTTTTTTTTAATCCGGTTCCTAAATAATCGGGGTTGCCAACCTTTTTAGGGCATAAAATCTTCGGGTTTAGGGTTGTAATTGGGGTTTTACAACCTCCTAAATAGACGGGCGGGGTTGCCAACCCCGACTATTTAGGAACCGGATTAAAAAAAATCGACCCACTTTCTCGTCACGATACTGACGTGACGAGAAAGTTGGTCGATTTTTGTGGTTTTGTGGAAAAAAAACTCAAGGGGTCGATTTTTTTTTAAAAAAAGTGTGAATGGTTTTATTTAGAAAAATTCTTCAACGGAGTTTAGTCTCCAAGTGTTGTGCCTCGAGAAACCAAAACAATCGCTAAGAAAGATAAACAACCAACCAAAATCAACAGCACAAACAACCAAACACCAGTTTTACGTGGTTCGGCAAGATGCCTACGTCCACGGGGCAAGGCAAGAGTCACGCGCCTTGAGACATGCCTTTTTGGGCGTGAATTCTCAGCGGGCTCCTGAACTTCAATGCGCAAAGTAGTGCGCTTGGGTGCCATGATTTCTCTGTCACGTTGAGGGTTGCAGCGACCCCCAGCGTGTTGAGTCGTTCGGGGCTTTCTTAGTGGGCCCAAACGTTCTTGGATCGGAGCTTTGCTTCGCTCATCGGGAATTGGACCGAGGCGCTCCAAGACTGGCTTTCTTCTTCGGGAGGATTCTGCATGATCTCCCGGAGTAGCTATGGGAATTCTCAGCGACTTAGCTTGGTCCGCCGGAGGTTGAATTTTGGTTAGAGGCTGCAAAGATTGCTCCTTAGCCTGAATTGCCGCTTCAGACTTTGGCCTCCAAACTTTGCGAGTTGGTGGCGGCTTCTTGGCCACTTCTTTCTGCAACTTTCTACGGGCTTCTTCGGCTTGAGCCCGTGCCTGCGCTGATAGTGCGCGGCGTTTGCGGATGCGTTCTTCCAGCGTCGAACGATTCCGTTTGACACGGATCCATTCCATTGTTGGCGGCTTGGATGGCTTGGAGGAACCACCGTTCATCTGTTGTTGAGGCTGTTTGCCTCTTCTGTTTTTCAGATCCGTGTTGTAGCGGATCACGTCCACAGATTCCATTGCCTTTGCGAATTGTTTCGCAAGGCGTTGACGTTGTCTTTGGCGGGCTCTCTTCGAGAGAGTCACCACGCCCTCGGCAATGGAAGATTTGGCCAGAGCAGATCCGACCTGGTTGGAAGTTGGAGAGATCTCACCCGATGCAGCTTTGGCATCAAACGGGGCGAGATCTTCGTTGGTAGCTTCAACTTCTTCGTACCAACGAACTTTTCTTTTGGAGGAGAACTTCTTGGACTTGCGGAGGGAGGTAGATCCAGATGAGGACACATACTCTTCGTACTTCTGCTGGTCGAACTCATACTCGACCTCCTCCACGACCGGGATCGAGATCCGTGGCTGCGACGAGAACTTCTTGGACTTGCGGAGGGAGGTAGATCCAGATGAGGACACATACTCTTCGTACTTCTGCTGGTCGAACTCATACTCGACCTCCTCCACGACCGGGATCGAGATCCGTGGCTGCGACGCTCCGATCTCGGCAGCGAGATCGGTGGCTCCCACTGTGGTCGCCAGATTGTTCGCGGGAAAAACAGTTGCTTTCTTCATTGATTCCATTGTTATCTTGAATAACAATTTTTCGGTTACAAAAGATCCGGTCTTTTTTAGATCCGGTTACAATGAAAATCAAAAATAAAGAAAATTAAAAATTACAACTTTTTCTCTTTTGTCGAACGAATCGCGAGCTCCTGTTTTGCGGTCGCTCGCTTTGGTGGGTTCTTTGCCTGCGCCGGGGTTATTTGCCGTGGACCACCGCGCGATCGATCGGCCAAGCTTTGATCCGGAGTACGCACGCGTAGATCTGAGATCTGGTCCTCTCGAACACCTGCCTTTTTTGACGTTGATGATCGCCGAGCACCAGATCTGAATGAGTCCAAGCCCTCGAAGTTCCAAAGATCTGATTTTTCTAAGTCCCGAGCCTTCGATCCAGCAGAGCTTCGCCTCCAAAAGTTCCAACCTTTTGAAATGAATACCACTTGGCCTATTTGTAGGCACCCAGATCTGTGCCTAGGCACAGATCTGGGCCGGCCACCTCAGGGTGGCTCGGCTCTGGGCCGAGCCACCTCAAGGTGGCTCGGCTTCGGCCGAGCCCCTCTAGGTGGTGGTTTCCGTCGTTCGGTGTTGTTGGTTCTGTCCGTGATCCGGTTCTGTGGTTGATTTATCCGGACTTGACTCGTTGACCTGATTTGGCAGTAAATCCGGATCCTGATTAGGCAGTAAATCTGATTCTGAGTTCGAGTCCGAAACTGATCTTGATTTGATCGCGATTCGTCCGAGTCCGCTCTTGGTTGGATGACTCGTTGATTAATCAACCTGTTGGCTTGATTCCGCACGCGAGTGGGTTCATTCCATTGTTTACGTGCGGTTCGTCAGCTTCGTAGCCTCGTTAATCCGCTTCGTCGCGTATCGCTTGGCTTCGGCGTTGTGGACTAACTTGTTGTATATGGATACGTCGTCCGATGGTCGGTTTGTCGAATTGACGTCGTCGAGCTGTGTTAAGGGACTTATAGGCAGTTTTATACGCCTACATCAACAAGAAGACCCACATCTTCCGCGATGCATCATCAATAAATGTGACAAAATACTTATTGCCACCCAAGGACTCCACCTCAATAGGACCACAAACGTCAGAATAAATCAAATCAAAATACTTATTGCCACCCAAGGACTCCACCTCAATAGGACCACAAACGTCAGAATAAATCAAATCCAGGATATTATCTTTTCTTTTAGAAGGCTTATAGAATAAATCAAATCCAGGATATTATCTTTTCTTTTAGAAGGCTTATTAAAAGAAACTCTATGTTGTTTTCCAAATAAATAATAATCACAAGGGGTGAGTGACGAACTTTTAGCAAAGGGAATGAGAGACTTCTTTGCCAATATCTGCAATCCTTTCTCGCTCATATGCCCTAGCCTCCTATGCCACAAACTGAGAGTGTCACCGTCTTGAGCCACGCTTAAAGAATCACATGAAACCTTCACTAGAGTCTTGTATAAATTGTAACATACACTTTCTCTAGCCACCACAAGAGAGCCTTTGGTGATTTTACATTTTTCTCCATCAAATTAAATTTTATATCTCATTCGGTCCAAAGCAAGACCCGAAATTAAGTTGAGCCGCAAATTGAGAACATGCCGCATATTCTTTAAGATCAATGTGCATCTGATATCTGTTTGCAAGTGTATATCACTAAGGCCCACAATCTTCGAGTAGCTGGTATTATCCATCTTCACATTGCTAAAGTCACCTGCTTTATACAACATGAAAATGTCTCGATTGGAGGTAGCATAACATGTAGCTCCTGTATCCACTATCCACTAGGAATTCTGACTTGTAACATGCATACAATCTTCTTCCCTGTAAATGAGAATAACATCGGTCTCAGACAAAGTAGCTGTAGTGCCACTGTCAGCTTTCTTCTTCTCATCTTTTTTTTATTTTTGTTCCCATTGCTCTTTCTTTTAATGCCCAACAATTCTTCTTGATATGACCTGGCTTCCCACAATAAAAGTAACCTCTCCCTTTAGACTTTGATCTGCCCTTGGATGTGCCATAAATTCTGGACTGGTCCCTGTACCTGCTCCTGCCCCTGTTCTCCGTGACAAGTGCCTGTGAGTTATCTGTGTTGGTAGACTTCCTCCGAGTCTTCTCATTGAATAAACTGCTAGTAACCATACCCATCGATAACATATCATCTGGAGCTGCGTTGCAGACTGTCATAACCAATGTCTCCCAAATGTCTGGCAAAGAACCCAATAGCAATACAGCCTATAGCTCATCATCGATAGTCATCTTCATGGTAGCTAACTGATTAATCAAACTCTTAAACTCATTCAAGTATCCTATTATGTTGCTTCCTTCTTTGAATTTTAAGGTCACCAACCGCCTCATAATAAATACTTTGTTTCCTACAGTCTTCTGCTCGTAGAGATCCTCAAGCTTCTTCCAAAGAGACTTTGCATTAGTCTCACCTGATACATATGATGAAACACACTAACGTCGATCCACATCCGAATATAACGGATCACCTTCCTGTGTTGTTTCTCCTATTCTTTATCAGTCATCTTTTCTGGCTTGACTTCATCTCCCTCAATAGGGTCATGTAAATCTTTATAATACAGAATATTTTCCATCTTGGATTTCCATATTTTCCAATTGAAACCATCCAATTTCATCATTGTGCCAAAACTCTCCATCTTTTTCATCCCAAAGCACGCCTCAAACCAGGGCTCTGATACCACTTGTTGGAAATTTTAAGAAGATTAATCTGCGAAACTAAACACTAAACGAATAACGGTAGCAATGAAAAATATCACAAGTAAGCAAACACCAAGATTTAATGTGGTTCGACAAATCGTGCCTATGTCCACGGGACAATCCTGAGAGAAATATTTTACTATGAATCAAGAGTACAATCCTTCCAAGTTACACCTGAACTTGAGGATTAAATCACAAGAGAAAGATACATTGTTACCTCTAGGACACCAAAATGTAGGTTGTCTAAAAATTACTGCAGATAGTTGATTCCCATCAAACACCTATGATGAAAGTTATAATTTGACGGCTTCCAGAAGACTATAATTTAAAAACTTTCACGTAGATCGATGAATGTTACAATCTGACGACCTTTATAATAACCGATGAAAGCTCTGATCAATAGTCTTCACAATCAGCAGTGAGAGTTATAACCTGACGACTCTCACATATCAAAGAGCTGAAGCAAAGATTACAAAACGACGATCTTTGCAACGTTCTGATAAAAAAAGACTACAAATTAACGGTCTCCTCAAACCAAGACGCGAAAGTCATCCCCGCGTTTCAGCATCAAGACGCAGCGCCAATTCAACCGCGGACACAGCTCCTTATCAGCCATCGCTGACGTAGCTCAAGCCCACGAACGCAACTCATGTTCGACCGCAAACGCAGCCCCCGAAAGCTACCAACACAGCTTCCATCCGCTGCCAAACGCAGCTTCCAAATTGCTGCAAACGCAGCTTCCAAATTACTACAAACACAGCCTCCGAAAGCTGCAAACGCAGCTTCCATCCGCTACCAAACGCAGCTTCCAAATTGCTGTAAACGTAGCTTCCAAATTGCTGCAAACCCATCTTCCAAATGCTACAAACGCAGCTTCCAGACGTTGCAAACGAGCTTCCAGATGCTGCGTTTGAACGTATAATTCACGCCCCAAAACGCGAATTTTGCGTTTGACTCGTTCAAACACCAACTTAACGGTTTTAAAACCATTTTCCACGATTTGAGGGGATCACAACTCCACTCAGGAGTGATTTAAGGAGCGGTCACATCCCATTAGCCCCACAAAGGAGCGATTTTAGGGGCGGTTATACCCCCTAATTACCTATAAATACCTAAAATATCAGCTTAGTTCGGATCGAGGAGAGGAGGAAGGGGGATATCTTTGGATTTTTGAGAATTTTGGAGATCTAGAGATCGGCTTCTTCGGATCATCTTCTCGGCAACAGATTCTTGGGGCTATCTTCGTGCTTGGCTTGTCTAACCAATTACAGTTAAGATTAATCAACTCTTTTATAAGAGTTTAAACTCGCTCTGAGTTATCAATTCGTTCAGAGTTTCAAATTTGCCACGCAAGTCCTCCACATCATCAAATCGTGAGGAGAAGATACCGTTTCAGTGAAACAAGATATTCGGATCGTCAATGAGAAGTAAACTCGACGCGAGCATTCGAGGGAGGCATCTCATCGCTAACATGAAGAAGCCAAAATTAAACAAAGGGAAGAATTCAGATCAATTCTCCTCTCTTTTGTAATTGGAATTCAAATTGCAATTAAGATCGAGAGAATACAAATCAAATTTCTTTTATTTTATTTACTACAAATTTTTCACCAAACACAAAACCCTAAAACCCATCTCACCAAAAATCTACAACTCCCATGGAGAAACCAGCACCGTACCCTCGACGGCGTCGTCGTTCTGAAGATAATGTTTTTTTAATCACTGCAATCGGACAACCGAGCGATCCAGAATCTAAACTTTTATCTCTCTCTTTTTCTTCTCTCTCTTTTCTCTATCCTCGTGGCGCTGTAGCAAACCCGCGGTTACTGTAGCGCCTAAGTACTGTCACCATAAAATTGTTTATATAAAAATTAATCTCAGGGCTCTCTTATATAGAATTCTCCAAACCTATTCCTATTTCAAATAGATCACCCAAATCCTCTTCTAAATAGAGTTCTAATTCATGTAGACTTCTTAATAGATAGAATTCTAATTCATGTAGATCTTCTCATGTGGGCCTTATCTTGGGTTGGACCCACAACAGATTTAGGGTCTAATACAGTGTAAACAAAATTTTGAAGATTCGTGGTCTTATACTAGTTACCTAAATCAAGTTAGTATATTAGGGGTCTAAATTGGAAATATGAAGATTTAGGGTCTAATACAGAGTTAAAAAAAAAATTTGATAGTCCAATATGACAAAACGTTAACATATTTCATACATAAATTTATTTATTTAAACATCGTAAGACCTCTGTTGAGCAATGAGTTAAGTAAGGGGCTAAAGAAGATTAATTAAAGAAAGTCACCTGAACGAAATTATTATAATCTTTCTATCCGTTGGATTAAGAAACAATTTACTTACTTGTACATTACTTATTAATGAATCTACTTATAGTTGAATTTTACTTAAAATTAAAATTTAGTAGTCCTTCTATTTTGTAAGCGACAAAAGATACAAGGTTTTGAAGAGTACTGGGCAATCGCCAATCTAATCGGATTTGGGATGACGGGTGAATTTCTTCAAGCGCTAATTTTCAAGTCTCCTCTCTGAAAGTATAGTTGGTGTTTGGAGGGTTTGTGATATATAATACTCTTCCTAATAGTAGTACGTAGACGCGACTCTCATCTTATAAATTCTATTTTTTCCCCACCCCCCTCATGTTGAAGCTTCAGTTGTTTTGAGCATTCCTTGAGGGCGGCATAATCACCAAGATATAAGTATTTAGAATGCGGATAATTAAAAATGAATGTTTTACTATGAGATCTGCTTATTACTTAGCTTGCAAGCTGTCGTATGACAGAGAAGACACTGTTTCTGGTGCAATTTTTGTAAGAACTTCTGGCGCTCTTTATGGGCTTGTAAAATATCAAAAAAGATTTGTGCTTTTGGTTGGAAAGTTAACCAAAGTTAACCAATGAATTCTTGCAACTCGTGTTGCATCGGAAACAAATCTTACATGATAATTGTTTTTCTTTATGTGATGTGCCGGAAGAAACCAGTGAGCATCCCCTTCTCTCTTGTCTGACATCAATTCACGTCCGCGGAACATTTGCGCTTCTCCTCTGTTTGATGCTCGGTCTGGTGCAGCTACTATGGTGGAGTGGTAGGAGAAGGCCTTGTATCATTTTGGGTGTGAAAGTTTGTGAAAATTGGATTTGTATCATTTTGGGTGTGAAAGTTTGGGTAGACCTAAAAAGTTTGGTGGCTTGGGTATTATAAATATGAAAATTATGAATAAAGCTTTGTTGGGGAAGTGGATTTAGAAGTGGTTTGATAATAAGATGGATCTGTGGAAACAAATAAGTTTTTACAAATATTTTGAGAATAAAAATTGGACAGAATACTTTTATTCTGGTAGAAGATTCTTATCACATTTTTGGAAGAATTTTTTTGTTAATGCTGAAAGTTTTTTGTGCAGTACTCGTGTAGAAGTGGGGAATGGAAATCAAGTTAGTATATTAGGGGTCTAAATTGGAAATATGAAGATTTAGGGTCTAATACAGAGTTGAAAAAAATTTTGATAGTCCAATATGACAAAACGTTAACATATTTCATACATAAATTTATTTATTTATTTATTTAAACATCTTAAGACCTTTGTTGAGCAATGAGTTAAGTAAGGGGCTAAAGAAGATTAATTAAAGAAAGCCACCTGAACAAAATTATTATAATCTTTCTATCCGTTGGATTAAGAAACAATTTACTTACTTGTACATTACTTATTAATGAATCTACTTATAGTTGAATTTTACTTAAAATTAAAATTTAGTAGTCCTTCTATTTTGTAAGCGACAAAAGATACAAGGTTTTGAAGAGTACTGGGCAATCGCCAATCTAATCGGATTTGGGATGACGGGTGAATTTCTTCAAGCGCTAATTTTCAAGTCTCCTCTCTGAAAGTATAGTTGGTGTTTGGAGGGTTTGTGATATATAATACTCTTCCTAATAGTAGTACGTAGACGCGACTCTCATCTTATAAATTCTATTTTTCCCCCACCCCCCTCATGTTGAAGCTTCAGTTGTTTTGAGCATTCCTTGAGGGCGGCATAATCACCAAGATATAAGTATTTAGAATGCGGATAATTAAAAATGAATGTTTTACTGTGAGATCATCTGCTTATTATTTAGCTTGCAAGCTATTGTATGACAGAGAAGACACTGTTTCTGGTGCTATTTTGGTAAGAACTTTTGGCGCTCAGCTTTATGGGCTTGTAAAATATCAAAAAAGATTTGTGCTTTTGGTTGGAAAGTTAACCAATGAATTCTTGCAACTCGTGTTGCATCAGAAACAAATCTTACATGATAATTGTTGTTCTTTATGTGATGTGCCGGAAGAAACCAGTGAGCATCTCCTTCTCTCTTGTCTGACATCAATTCACGTCCGCGGAAACATTTGCGCTTCTCCTCTGTTTGATGCTCGGTCTGGTGCAGCTACTATGGTGAAGTGGTAGGAGAAGGCCTTGTATCATTTTGTGTGTGAAAGTTTGTGAAAATTGCTAAATATATCCTGTTAGTTTTTCTGGCTAATTGAATCGGAATGCAGAAGTGTTTGAAGATGCCGCCTAGATACCGTCTGTCACTGCTGCAAAAAGCTTTAGCATGCCTTGAGGAGTTTGGGTCATCTAATGCAACCCCCTACTTCTGCAAATCCTACTAAACTCCGATTGTCTCTGCCAATTGTTGGCAATATTAAACTGAATATTGATGCTGCCTGCAATTTCAACTCGGTTGTACTGGAACTGGTGTTGTTTTCCGCGACAGTCAAGGTTCAGCTCTTTATGTCCTTTCTCATCCTCTTGATAGTTTGAACATCTTATGTGCCAATCGTCACCGATTCAACGTGGATTACAAGTTTCTCGTTACAAGCTTCTCGTGATGCGTGTTACTCAAGTTCAGTTGTTAATTGAGATTATTTACTGCAGATAAGAGCATCTCCAACAGCTTCTCCAAAAATTTCTCCAAAATGGAGAATCAAATGTCATATTCTCCAAATTATTTTTGCTCCAACTCCAACAGCTTCCCCATTTTGAAGAATCATGCATTTATTACAATAATAAAAATATTCTACATCTTTGACTAATAAATAATAAATTATTTATTATTTTGAAGAATCCCCATTTTGACCAAATTATTTATTATTATAATGAGGAGATGGAGTTGTTTTTTGTGGGTTGAGTCTAGAAGAACGTGAAAAAGTGCTTCCCCAAATATTTGCAGAATGCTGCAGATTTGGGGAAGGCTCTCTATTTTTTCTCTCCTATCCCCATTTTGGGGAATGAGATGGGGAATCTGTCTCTCCTATCCCCATTTTGGGGAATGAGATGGGGAATCTGTTGGACAAAAAAAAAGCTCAAAATTCTCTAAATTTTAGAATACCAATAAGATGGGGAAGTTGTTGGAGATGCTCTTAGTGCTTTAAATTTAGAGAACTTTTCCTCAGCATTCTTCAGACGCGTTGATGATATCTTGTTATTTGCTCAAGGTTTTCTAAATTGTGGCATTGCTTATACGAAGAGAGAAGCCAATATTGTGGCTTTCTTACTCTTAGCTTGCAAGAAGATGTGCTCCATGATTTTACTTCGGTATATTGAATGTAATGAAGTCTTTTACCATTAAAAAGAATACATAGTTAATATTCATGCATAACCTTTTTTTTTTTTTTGATGAACTAATATTTTATTTAAACGCATTGATTACTTTATAACAGAGCCTTAAATTGGGCGGATTGTTCATGGATCCAAACCCATGTAACTCTGCGCCCGGCTATCGAGAGCATGATAATGGAAGTTAGCAAGTGAATGATTTACTTCATGATCACTAAACGCTGGGCCTCTAAAAGTGAGGCAAGTTGCTCTGAATCCCCCAGTAGGCCCATTTTTGAAAAATATTAGTAACGAGGGATGTAGCGGTCATAATGAAAAAAGATCACTACTACTTCTATTGCAATGAACCTTAGAAAACCCTAGGAATAGAAAGCTTCATGAAATAATAATAATAATAAACCTAAAGAGTTTTACAAGTTCGTCCCCTTTTTATGGGGGTATAAAACAATGCGAAAGTACTAAAATAACATTTCCTAATACAAATATACTTCCTGGAAATTAAAGACTTTTCATACGAATTAGAAATTAGATTAATCCAAAACTCATCGACGCACAGTTTGAACCTGTAGATGATTTCTTTTGACCTTGAAACTCGGTTAAAATGGCAAAGCCATTTGACTTGTACAGCACTTCGTGTGCTTTCCAAAAACGTATAATAATAGTGATTCTACAAAAGAAATCAAAAGATATATATGATCCGTTGAAGTTGCATGTCGAAACCTGGATGAAAATAACCTTCCTTTCTTGGATCTCCCAAGCTTTGAACGACAAATTTTTGCTGAAGAGCATCAGCAATTGACTCTGCATCCTAGAGTTCATGACATCTGTGGTGCCAAGTTTTTGAGAGTATTCCTTTGTTTCTTTTATCATCAAACAGAATGGGGGATCTATTAACGGTCTAGGGGTGCACTTGAATCTCAAGACATTTACGAATTTGCATGTACACTCATGCAAAATTTTAAATTCACCCCCCCCCCCCAAAAAAAAAAAAAAAAAAAAACTTTTTTTTTATAAGGACTGCACTCTGAAACCCAAAAAACTAAATTAAGTAGTAACAATTTGAATTAATTTATTGTATAGTAAAATCTCATTTAAATTTCTAGCAAAAAGTTTTATTGAGTGCATTCTCATTACGCATTATAGTTTTATGATGTTAAATTTTTATCCCCAGGTAAATACCACTAATCAAACATGGGTTTGAGATGATTTAAGGAATGTTTGTAGTTCTGATAACTGAAAGAATACCAGCATAATTTTCATAAATTATCTCACTTCAAAAATAAGGAACTTTTTCTTTCATTTTTCCAAAGAGCAAATACCTAGGAGTGAGCATATATTCATTACATATGACTTCCTTTTGTTGGAAGGAGGAGTACAGTTTTAAATATTACGAAGGTCTTTGGTCTGGCTCCAGCAGATATGATCCGTAACAATGAAAGAGATTGTTACCGATCATAATTCCAAATTTAGATGCTCTGTTCATATCATAGCAGCTTGGTGTTGTAAGATGACTTGATCATATAACAAATTGTTGGCAAGAAGACACTCAAATTTAAGACTAGATCATGGTCTTCATGCTGAAAAAGTAAATGCAAACTAGAATAATTTTCTAGAGATCTTTGCAAGTCGGGGCACACTCCTAAATGGCTAAAACGAATTGAAATCAGAATTAAATTTTAATGGATTTGGTTTGGTTCATCCGAAATTAAATGTCGATTTAACATATATAGGCCATGTTTTTTTTTCCTGACGATGAATCGGCTAACTTCAGCCAGGAAAACTAACGTTTTCTTTATTGGACGGTTTCATTATTATTACTGTTTCTTTCTTCTTTTTCTAGTTTAGAGTACATCAAGGAGGTCACACTAAAAATTATGATCATAATTCTAGCTTAGTGGTTTGGTTGCTGTGAGACACCCAAAGTTCAGGAGGGTTATGTGATCTATACAAGCTTTAGGGGAGTTATGTGTAGCATCTGATGCAGCACCGAAGTGATAAACCTCAGAATCCACTAAGTGTTGATGCAGCACCAAAGTGATAAACCTCGGAATCCACTAAGTGTTGTTCTTTGAATCCACAAAGAACGTTTTCTGAATCCATGAAGAACTTTGAATCCACGAAGAAAATATTAAAGATGAATTTTATTGATAAAAAATTACGCTTCTAGGGCTTACAATACTCTGCATAAATAGAAAATAAACAAGACTCCTACTATGACTCAAACTTTACCAAAAATAAAAATAACAAAACTCTTCCTAAAACACTTCCTATGATTAGGGAAGTAAATATGTCAAATTTAGAATCAAACCGGATTTATTTCCTAATCAAAACAGACTCCTAAAATATTACCTAAAATAGTAAAAAACTGATAAAAACTCTGATATCTCTCAATCCAGAGGGAATTTCGTGAAAAGACGACAACAAACCAAACAACTGTAGGTTCGGTTGACTCCGTATCAAAAAAATATGCGATTTACATATGTAATTTTTCCAATTCCGACGTAGGTTTGAGAGATATGACCCGTTCTTTATTGCAAGTTATTTTTTCCGGTTGGGCCCGTGTTTGGGATTTTGACGGTCCTGTTTCTCAATAAATATATTCACAACATGTTTTACATCAGTCCCTCCTTCTTGAAAAGAGCTCGACCCTGAGCTTATAATCGCATGAAGAGTTGTTCCTTCTGGTGGCTAATACTCAAACAAATATGCAACGTTGAAACTAGAAGAAATAGCCAAATCTGTAGGAAAGTCAATGACATAAGGACTATCACTAATCTTCTTTAGTATTTTTCATGGGCCATACTTTTTGTTCTTCAGCTTATTGTAGGTTCCTACTAGGAAGCACTCTTTTCACATAAACATCATCATCATGTCTCCTTCTTCAAACACCTTCTTCCTCCTGTGTTGATCAACATCTACCTTATACCTAGCATTAGACCTCTCTATCTTCTCTTTCACTTTATGTTGGATAGTCTTTATCTTTTCAACCATATGATCTGCAACAATACTCTATCCAAGATGCTTAGGTAATGGAACCAGATCAAGATAATGGTTCAAAAGCCTTCCATACACAATCACAAAGGAAGCCTTGCCTAAAGTTCAATTTCCATACAGTTATAAACAAGTTCAGCATATGCCAGAGCAAGATCCCACTACTTTAGACGATTACCACAGATGGATCTGAGAAGGTTATCGAGAGTGCGATTTACCACCTCAGTTAGGCCGTTCGTTTAAGGATGGTAAGCAGTACTGAATTTCAGTGAAGTATTGAATCGTTGCAACAATATCCTCCAAAAGTGAGATAAAAACTTTGAATCATGATAAGATGTGATGAATTTTGGCACTCCATGAAGGCAAACTATCTCCTATAATGAAAAGATTGGCAATGTTGCTAGCATCTAATGTCTTCTTACATGGAATAAAGTGCGACATCTTTAAAAATCTGTCAACGATAACAAAAACAAAATCCATACCTCGTTGGGGGAGTCCTAATACAAAATCCATCTAGATATCATGCCATGGTGCATCAAGAACAAGCAAGGGTGTATATAACCCAATGTTTTGGGACTGTCGCTTAGCAACTTGACAAACTGGACAATGCCGCACATATTTTTCTATCTCCTTCTTCAGCTAAGGCCAGTAATATCTCTCCTCACTGGAAGAAATTATTTTATTATGCCTCAAATATCCTCCTAACCCACTAGCATGAAAATCTCGTATTTATCTGCTCTCTTAGTGAACTCTGGGGTATGCACAACTAATCTCCATGAAACAAATAACCATCCTGGATATAAAAATCTCTGACTAACTTATTTTGTTGGCAGTTGTTTCAAATCTCTTTGAAGTCTTCATCTTCTACATAGAGCTCCTTTAGGCATAAAAGTCCAATCACCTCTATTTGCCAAGTCACCAACAAAGCAGCTCTCTGACTGAGTGCATCTGCAATCTTATTTTGCTGCCCCAACTTGTGCTTCAAAACAAAGGTGAAACGCTGCAAAAACGCGATCCAACAAGCATGTATACAATTGATAATAGCCTGACTATTGATGGACTTCAAAGCCTTATGGTCAGTGTTAAGCAAAATCTCTCGCAAGATCAAATAATGCTTGTAATGTTTCAAAGACTAAACTATGGCATACAACTCTAGCTCATATGTGGTCAACTTCTGTCAGGCTTCACTGAGTTTCTCGCTATAGAAAGTAACTAGATGTCCTTCTTGGGATATGATAACACCAATTCCTACAATGGACTCATCACAATGAACTTCAAATACTTTTTAAAAATCTGGAAGGGCGAGTACAGGTACTGTGGATAACTTCTCCTTGATTAGTTCAAAGCTAGAATCTGCATCTTCCCCCAAATTGAACTTGTTTTTTTTCATGCACTCAATGATATGCGCAACAATGCTGCTCAAGTTTCTAACAAATCTCCTGTAGAAAGTAGCTAGACCATGATAACTGCGAACTTCGCAAACAGTCTTCAATGTGGGCCAATTCGAATAGCATATACCTTTTCTTCATCAACATGGATGTCCTCTGCACTCCTTATATAGCCCAGGAATAATAGGCTACTTTTTTTTATCAAGTTGCACTTTTTCATATTGATGTACAACCTGTTCTCCTGCAAAGCCATTAATACCTCCCTCATGTGGTCGAGATGCATGGTCTCATTCTGACTATAAATCAGGATATCATCAAAGTAAACTACAATAAACTTGCTAATAAAAGGGTTTTAATACCTAATTCATCAACCGCATGAAAGTGCTAGGAGCATTGGAAAGGCTAAAAGGCATGACTAGCCACTCATACATGCCTTTTTTTATATTGAAGACAGTCTTCCACTCATCTCCTTCTCTAATGCGAATCTGATGATAACCACTCTTGAGGTCAATTTTGGAGAATACTTTTGATCCAGATAACATATCCAGCATGTCTTCGAAGCGAGGGATAGAAAATCGATACTTCACGGTAATCTTATTGATAGTCCTACTATCCACACACATGCGCCATTCTCCATTCTTCTTTGGGACTAGTAATGTCGGCATGGTGATGGACTCATGCTAGCCCGTATAAGTCCTTTCTTGATGAGATTGTCCACCTGTTTCTGCAAAATTTCTCCTTCCTTCAGTCTTATCCAATAGTGTGGCAGATTCGATAGCCGTGATCTAGGGATGAAGTCAATCTGATGTTGAATCTCTTGAAGCAATGGTAATTCAGAAGGAAGTTCGTCAGACATAACTGCATCAGATTTTTGCAAGAGGGTCTATATTTTAGATGGACTTTTGGTGGAGGTAGAATCCTCGTTTTCTAATATTACAAGAGCACAAACCTCGAAGATTGCTTCAAATCTTTTATAAATTCTTCATTGTTAATGATAAAAAAGTCTCCATTTTAGCAACATCTCTTTTGATGGGTCCCTTCTCTGTAAGAGGCATGAGCACAATTCAGCGACCATTCTTTCTAAAGATATAAACATTATGCTTCGCCCCAGTGTGTGGCATCAACATCAAACTGCTATGGTCTACCTAACAACATTTGAGAAGCGTCCATCTCAACTACATGACACAACACTCATCAACATAATTACGGCCAATGGAAAAAGACATCCGACACAACTCATCAACCTACACGTCATTACCCTTAAGAATCCAACCGATCTTGTAGGGAACGAGATGTTTCTCTATCTTCAAACCTAATTTCTTCACCATACATTGAGAGACAATATTTCTCACTACTTCCACTATCAATGATAATATCACAAGTCTTCTATTTTACGGCGCACCTCGTGCAGAAGATATTATGCCTCCGGGGTGGTTATCCTATCTGTGAAGACAATAATAATTGTCACACAATACACGAAAGCTGATATCCATCATCAGGATATTCAACCTCATCATCGCCATAGTCCTCAGTGCATCTTGGTCTATATCCTCGTCACCATGATCTACTATATTCACAGTACTTATTTTAAGGTATTGATTAGATCAATGACCAGGTTGATCATATCTGTAGCACTTGATTAGATCAGGTTTAGCATATCGGTTCGATGGTGTAGTCTTCTTTGCTGTTATTGTCGTCGATTCCATACCCTTCTCAGCTGTAGAATCTTGATCAGATACAGATTGAGGCTGTTTGTTCCTACTATGATTGAAATTCGTTCGTGAACCATCAGAGCTATCCATGTTCCTCTGTTATTCCATCCAAATTGTCGCTCCACCTTTTCGGATAGGTTAACTGTGTCAGCCAAAGTATACGTTGGCTGTAAAGACACATGATCCTGAATCGCCATCCTCAACCCCCATGTAATGAGACATCTGTGGGGCTTCGTTCTAGTTTAAATTGCTGCGGGATGATAGCCGATAAAACTCATGTGTATACTCATTAATTGTTCTTCCACCTTGTTTGCAATTCCAGTATTTTTCGAATGAGATTTGTTCATAGCCACTTGGCAGGATTCGACCTTTCAACAACTTCTTCATCTTCTCCCACTTGTTGACCTTCACCTTTACTTGATGGAATCAATTCAGGCATACTGATTCCCACGAAGCAGACGTTCCACCCTTAAGTCGGTAGGCCACCAGCTTAACTTTTCGCTCATCTGGGATCTCCATATACTCGAAAAACCTATCCACCTCTATAACCCAATCAAGAAATTCTTTGATATGTAGTTGCCCGTTAAAAGATGGCAGATTCATCTTCATCTTGAAACCTCTAACATCATAATTGTCCCGTTGTCGACGGCTTCTGTAATCATCACCGTGGCGCAAGGCTTCATAGTTGTTGCTGTCACTATACAATTCATCTTCTGGGAGTCAAATCACGTCGTTGGTGACAATCAACACAAAATTGAACTCCTACCATATTTAGACACTCCATTGTCAATTCAAGTCGATCTACGACAGCCTTAATCTAATTAACATCGGTCTTCAACTCGTCGAACTTAGTTTGAGAAATAGGGGCTTCATTGCTTGCCATCAGATTGGAAAAATAAGACTCTAATAACAATTGACGTAGTACAGAAATAATAAGCCTTAGAATTCACCAAAGGTTGTTCTCTGAATCCATAAAGAATGATCTCCGAATCCACAAAGAACTTTGAATCCAAGAAGAAAATATTAAAGAAGAATTTGATTGATAGAAAGTTATGCCTCTAGGGCTTACAATACTCTTCTTAAATTAAAAATAAACAAAACTCTTACTATGACTCAAACTTTACCAAGAATAAAAATAACAAAACTCTTCCTAAAAAACTCCCTAGGACTAGAGAAGTAAAAGGTCTGTTGACCTTTTTATTTTGATGATGTTTTAACAAACAATTTATAACTAATATTATTTATCTAGTGTTTGTGTTTTCTTATTTATTCTAGGCAAATAATGTGTCGGAGGTTGGATAGAATTGCGCTATAATGATGATATCAAATGAAGGTTGGCGGAAATAGTTGGTATGAAGTCATTTGCACTTCAAGTTATATTCAAGATCAAGATTCATCCGCATCCAAGACAAGCTTATTGAAAACCAATTGCTTGGGTATATTAGTTTAGGTTTATGCTTTGTGTGCTTATGCTTTAAGCTCAAATGGTGCACGTACACGTTTTCTTGATTTATTGACTATTATACATCCATTTGAGATAATAACGTGTTTTTAGATTATTGACTAAATATAACTAGTTTACGTATTTTATAAAGTCTATTAATCTATTTAAAAGAAGTTTCAAACTTGTTTGAACTTGTTTTGTCAAAATCAAGTTTTAATAAGTTCATGTCCGTGCATGTTTTTGCAAAACATATGAGTTTTCACAATTGAGAAATGTAATTTGAAAAATTTCTTTGTTTACATTGTTCACGGAAAAAATCGTAGCTTTCTTCATTATTGAATTCATTGTGCACTCTTTGACAACAGTTTATCGGTTACAAAGATCCGGTCTTTTTATAAGATCCGATTACAACGAAATCAACAAAAAATAAAAAGATTACAACTTTCCTTATTTGTCGAACGAATCACGAGCTCCTGTTTTGCGGTCACTCGCTTGCGTGGGTTCTTCGCCTGCGCCGGGGTGAATCACGAGCTCCTGTTTTGCGGTCACTCGCTTGCGTGGGTTCTTCGCCTGCGCCGGGGTTTATCCGTAGACCACCGCGCGATCTAGATCCGGTCGGATCTACGTAGTATGACGGGTATTATTTCGCAAAGGAAATAATAGCTGGGGGGGATTAATTCACCAAGGTTTTGGCCGAGTCCCCTTTGGTGTTTGGGTTTTGCCGATTTTTCTGGTCTCGTGGTTGATTTGGACTCTGATTTGTTGATCTGAATCCTGATTTGGCAGTAAACCCGCTTCGTTGTTGATCCGGACTCTGATTTGACAGTCTTCGTCTTTCGGTTCTGTCCGTGATTCGGTTGTGTGGTTGACTTGTTCGGACTCGATTCGTTGACCTGATTTGGCAGTAAATCCGGATCTTGATTTGGCCGTAAATCCACTTTTGAGTTTGAGTCCGAAACTGATCTTGATTCGATCTTGATTCGTTCGAGTCCGCTCTTAGTTGGATGACTCGTTGATTCACCAAACCGTTAGCTTTATTCCGCACGCGAGTGGATTTATTCCGTTGTTTGCGTGCGGTTCATTAGCCTCGTAGTCTCGTTAATCCGCTCCGTCGCGTATCGTTTGGCTTTGGTGTTGTGGACTAACGATCGTGTTTGCATACGTCACCCGATGGTTGGTCTGACGTCGTCGAGCTGTGTTAAGGGACCTACAGGCAGTTTTATATGCCTACAGATACCCCCTCCAAAGTATTTCAGCCTCGTTCTTTTATAGAAGAGTCTGGAATACTTTGGATATGATTGTCCCATCCTTCAATCGGTTACAACGGGATATTTGGAATGGCTTCTATTCTTGATTCCTTCAGTCCTCCAGGCTATTCGGTGCTTTGTCGAATGTCTGTAAGGGTTCCGGTGCTGCATTTATTGTCTGACCGTTTGTCGGAATTTTGAACTTGAAGTCAATTCTCGATTTCCTGACTTTTTAGCTCGAGTTTGCTGACCATCGATTGTCGGTGTTGAACCTTCATTTGCAACACATTGTCCAGCGTTTGAGCTTCATTGCGACGTGTTGTCCGACGTTTGACTTTCATTGTGACGCGTTGTCCGGCGTTTGACTTTCATTGTGATGCGTTGTCCGGCGTTGACCTAGGGTTTTGGATCGCCTGACATTGACTTTTGGTTGTAACGCGTTGACTGGCGTTGGCCTAGGGGTACGCGTTGATCGGCGTTAACCCTGGCATTGACCTAGGGTTACTCGTTGACCGGCGTTGACCCTAGGGTTTCGAACGTCGTAAGATGCTCAAGTCACGAGACCAACTAATGAAGCTGATGCGTCAGTAACTCTCGCATTTATAGGATTTTTGGCAAACCCCCAGCCATCAACGGATTTGATTAGCCTTTACCGACTACCGTTTGAATCAGGCTAGCATGCAGATTGTCTAGATCCGTTCCGCATGTAACGTTGTGCTAAGAGAGTGAATTCTCTTAGACTCGGCGCTACGACTTCGAATACGTAGACTTCGCCCTTGTTACGGGAATAGGCTATCCGACAACGTGTATTAGACGCTGACTTATCCCTACTTAGGCTTTGGGATCAAAGTTCCCAGAATCAAACTCTGGTGTTTTTTTCTACGGAAAAAGACTAAACCGGCGACGCGTGTTAGGCGCCGGCATATCCTTTCTTAGGATTCAGAATGAAATTCCCCATGCGTGTAAGGCATGGATTTTGGTGTTACTAATAACGACCTGCCACAATGTTGAATATGCGGACATGCGTTCTTTTTAACGGTTAAGAACTGACCGGCAGCGCGAGTTAGGCGCAGTCTTATCCTTACTTAGGTTTCAGGATAGAATACCCCAGAATCTAACTCTGGTGTCTTTTTCTACGGAGAAATACTAAACTGGCAGCGCGTGTTAGGCGCAGACTTATCCCTGCTTAGGATTCGGGATAAACTTCCTAGGATGAATCCTAGATTGACAAATTCTTGAAAAGATCGGTGCAGGAAAGGAAGAATTTTATATTCTATTTCCCGGTCTTCTTTTAGGGTGAAGGCGAACCCGAATACAAGGAAGAAAGAATTTTATATTCTATTCCTTGATTCTGGAAAGGAAGAATTTTATATTCTATTTCCAGCGCAAAAGAAACTAGAAGTGGGATCTCCACTCCGAGAATCAGACAGATTCGGATAATCCTAACTGTCGGAAGGTTGGATTACCGAATTAAAGGTGAATTCCTCGTTTATCGAGAGTGAATTGTTGTTTTGGTCCTAACTGTAGGAAGGTTTGACCAAGCGGGAATTTGAGGTGATCCTAACTGTAGTAAGGTTTGATCACTCGATTTGAAAGTGGACCTCTCGTTCATGGAAGGAATCGAGAGGAGATTTTGGCTGTGGTCCTAACTGTAGAAAGGTTTGACCAGGTTGACAGATCAAAATTTAAGCATTATATCCGGACTCTAACTACGAAAGTGTTGAGTGCACGAACATAGCGGAAGTTTGAATGGATTAAACTTGATAGAATTTGGTGGTCCCACCGTCAATTAGTCTGATCGGTGGGGGATTTAGTGTTCATCACTTTGTTCATATTGATCGGGTTATCCCTAAGAATATTAACATTCTTTCGGGAACTTCCCGTTACACGAATTATCCACCCCCAGCTTTTTTGTAGAACTGGGTATAACGAGGAGTACGTTATCCTCAATCGCATGTTCGGGTTATCCTTAAGAATATATGATTCTCCAGGAACTTCCCGTCAAGATTGGGAAACAGTTTAGACTCATATACCTGTTCGCGGGGAAAATCGTTTTCTTCGTTGAATTCATTGTGATCTCAAAATAATAACTTTTTGTGGTTACAAAAGATCCGGTCTTTTTTAGATCCGGTTACAACGAAATAAAAAAAAAGAAATAAAACAAAATTACAACTTTCTCCTGGTGAACAAATCGCGAGCTCCTGTTATTCGGTCACTCTCTTTGGTGGGTTGTTTGCCTGTGCCGGGGTTGTTTGCCGTGGACCACCGCGCGATCTAGATTCGGGCCAATCTACGCAGTACAACGGGTATTATTTCACCAAGGAAATAATAGCCGGAGGGATTATTTCACCAAGGAAACAATCGCTCGAATCTCGGGATCAAAGACCAAGCTTTGATCCGGGGTGTAACGACGTAGATCTCAGATCTCGATCCCCTCGAACTCCTGCCTTTTGTGGTGCGGATGCTCGCCGAGAATCAGATCCGAGTGCCCAAGTCTTCAAGCCTTCAAAAACTCCGAGATGAGGTCTCAATCCGGCAGAGTAACGGCTCTCCAAAAGTTCTTCCAAAAGTCCTCTCAAATGATGAATGACCCTGCCTATTTATAGGCAACCAGATCTGTGCATTTGGCACAGTCCGTGATTCGGTTATGCGGTTGATTGGTCTGAAATCGATTCATTGACTTGATTCCTGATTCGGAAGTCTGGATCCCGATTAGGCAGTAAATCGGCTTTGGTGTCTGAGTTCGAATCCGTTATATGGTTGGATGACTTGTTGACTCCCTGGACCGTTGGTTTGATTTCGCACGCGAGTGGATTCATTCCGTCGTTCACGTGCGGCTCGTTAGCTTCGTAGCCTTGTTAATCCGCTTCATTGCGTGTCACTTGGCTTCGGTGTTGTGGACTGACATTCGTGCTTAGATACGTCGCCCGATAGTTCAGTAGTTCGTGTTGAGCCGTGTTAAGGGACCTATAAGCAATTTTATATGCCTACAGATACCCCCTCCAAAGTTTTCCAGCCTCGTTCTTTTATAGAAGAGTCTGGAATACTTTGGATATGACTGTCCCAACCTTCAATCGGTGTAACGGGCTCTTGGAATGGCTTCTATTCTCGATTCCTTCAATCCTCCAGGCCTTGAGAGGGTTCTGGTGCTGCATTTATTGTCTGACCGTTGTCGGAATTTTGAATTTGAAGTCGATTCTCGATTTCTTGGATTTTTTAGCCCGAGTTGGTTGTTTCAACACGGAATTGACCATCGGTTGACGACTTTGAATCTTCATTGTGACGCGTTGTCCGGCGTTTAACATAGTTTATACTCGTAAGTCCTTTGGAGTCTACACAGTTTAAGCTCTTAAGGAGTTGGAGCGGGGAGGTCTAGTTTATACTCATACACTCCTGGGAGTTATGTTAAGTTATCCTTAAGAATATTTTTTAGAAAAAATATTCTCCAGAAACTCCTCAACAAAGAGGAGGGAATAATTTATACTCATATACCTTATAGGAGTATTTTCTGTACCCAAATGAGTTGAACCGGCCCGATAATAAGCTGAACCGGCTTGATAATGAGCCAAATAAGGCAGTAATTCGGCTCAAAAAGTCTTTCGATCCTTCCAAACATGTGGGAGAGGCAAGAATAAGCTAATGATTGAACCCTCGGTCGATTTGAAGTTGTTTCGACGCTCAATTCAGCTCCAATTTGAATTCTGGTTCAAAATTGGTTCAAACTGGTTCAATCTGGTTCATTCTGGTTCATTCTGGTCCATTCTGGTTCATTCTGGTCTGGTCTGGTCCAGTCAGGTTCAATCTGGTTCAATTTGGATCATTCTGGCTCAATTTGGCTCACTCTGGCTAGGTCTGGTTCAGCCCAATCTGGTCTGGTTCAGCCAAATCTAGTTCAAGGCTATAAAAGGGGTTCTTTTTTCTTTTTCCTTTCTTTTTTTCTTCCCCCTAGGGCCGGCCGAACCCCCCTCTCCCTTCTCTTGATTTCTCTTCCCTCGAGCATCCTTTCTCTTTCAAACTTTGATATTTGTCTTAGATCTGGCTTTCCTTTGAATCTTAGACTGAGAAATCTCCCAAAAACTCCAAATAAAAAGTTTCTCTCAGGCCCCTCGAGCGCGTGGTTCAAGTTTCCTTAAAGGTCTCATCTTCATTGGATTTTGAGCTTTTCTTCAGGTAAATTCTCTATGATCTTGGTCTATTTCATGTTTGATCTAATGTATAGAGTCGTGGGATTGTATGTAAGGGTTGAGGGTGTGATTTGACACCCCAAACTAATCTTTCAAGGGGTAAAAATTGAAATTTTGAGGGGTTTTTATGCAAAAATTAGGGGCTGAAATTATTTTTTGAATTTAACCCCTTGAGTTATTTTGCAGGTCATCATGTCCCGTGCTCCCAGAAGTCGATCCTCTGCTGAGTTGGTTGATGGCGCGCCTCCCTCTTATACTGGTGAGCTATTTTTTTTTTTTGAAAATTTACAAAGTAATCCATTTTTTTCTTGGAAATTTGCAAATTGGTCCTTTTACCCCACGTTGTTCTCCTTGGTGAGGCAATCGGGAAGAGCCTTGATTCTCCTTGGTGAGGATCGACGCTTCAAAGATATGTTTTGCTTGGTCAAAACACTATCTCATAATAAAGGGGGGCGTTTTGTCGCTGCGTTGTGCCTTATAAGGCAGGGATATATCGTCGATATACCTTATCTTATGAAGGCACCACGTGGCCAAAACGTCACGCCCTTTATAAGGCAATGACTCTATCTTACCCCTTCATAAGATGAGTTCAATTTTCTTTTATAACTGGAATTAACAAACGTTTGATTGCTTGTTCTCAGTTGAATACCCTTCTGGAGCGTTCTCATCTCACGCTGTATACGGGCGTCGCGGCGAGTATTATTCGACCTCCGACGATGTTTCCCCTATCCCAGTCACTCCTCAGTTCGTTTTGGGCACATCGACTGAGGTTGCCCAGGCGGTGAAGGAAGGTGGGCACCGAGCTCTTCGACAGTTGATTACCGATGCACCTCTTGTGAAGGACGCCAGTTCTATTCAGCCTCTTCAGAAGAGCGATTTCTTATTTGGCGACTCTGTCGAAGACCCGGATGCTGTGTTTATTGAGGCTGAGCAGTGGCTTCATAAAACCGGTAGTGGCTTCATATATTTGCCGAAGATTCCTCGGCATCGTTCATTGACTGAGCTCAGGCGTCAGGCCGTGACACGGGATATGTCGTGGCGCTTGACGGAGGAGCACGCGAGCGTCCACTGCGGCTACATCACTCATCAGGCATTTCCTGGCTCGAGCAGAGGTCACGTCACCGGGTTGCGTCCCGGAGTACTAGGGCTGGATGCACCACCACGCAACGAGTTCCTCGCCACCGCTTCTACCTTGAGGAATCGCCTCGCTGTTCTAGGACGGGAGATGCCTGCGACGCGTCACAGGATTTATGGTTGGGTCCATTCTTTGGACAAGTTTTTGTGGACCCGAATGACGACGTATGTCTTGAGCCGATGGGGTGAGGAGTTGCACGCTTGTGGTTTACATGCAGCCGTTCGTGCCACCATGTATGGCTTTCCTGTCAGCGCGAGGCATTTCTGTGCTTTGTTCGAGCTTTATAATCCAGATTCGAACACTTTTCTGACCCGTCAAGGGGAGTTGGGTTTGGCTCTTCACGAGATGCACAGGATTTCGGGTTTACCCATGGGACAGATGTTGTACCAGGAATACTTTCCCTCCAATCATGAATTGAGCCAGCTGAAGGATCGCATGCCCGACCACTACGAGACTTTATGGGACCTCACTTGTTACTATCACATAGCTTTGGCGCAGTCTGAGCCTTTAGCAAAGAGGACTAAGACATTTGTGAGTCTGAAGCAGTTTGCTAACTATTTGTTCAAGAATCTGGAGAATAATTCTGGCGAGGCTATTTGTGAGTTGGCTCCACTTACTCCCTCAGGGGTGAACAATCTGATGAAGAAGATTGATGCTCAGTCTCATACCACTAGCAGTTTTGAGGGTGGTTTTCCTGCCGGGACCAAGTTCAAATCATTCTTGTGGCATGCTACCGCACCGATTCGACCGATGACTCTTCTTGCTGGTTATCTCGCCATTTGGCTGAAGAAGTGCGTGGTTCCATATCAGTCTGGCGATGCCTTGCCCTTGGAAGTGCTCTATCCAGCAGTTCAGCTCGCCTACAAGAAAGAACTCTCCCTTCTTCCGGTGATGGTGGCTAACATTCACCGAGGACTCCGGCAGCTTTCTGGTGCCTTTACACGGAAGGAAAGTGATTTACCGGGTCAGATTCCCACCATTAAGACGGAGCTCCCGTACACTTACTTGATGGCTTGGTTCGTCCTTCACCGTTCCGATATGATGTCGGTACCGAGCGCCACAGATCACTCCGTTCCTTTGCTACAGTTGCTTGAGAACGGTAAGTGGGAGGGGCGTGGATTTTCTGACATCAGACAGCAGCTGCAGGTCCACAAGTGTTGGACATTTTCCACTTGCTTTCCGCAGTTCTCCGGCCGATACAGCGATTGTTTGATAGATGAGGAGAGGCCGAGAGAGTATCGAACTCACTTGGACATCGGGTGCTTTAACTGGCTGGTAAACATTAGGCCAGGTTATTTGACTTTTCGGGTGAGGGATCAGTGCTTCATAGAGCCATATCTACCCTGTCGCCCACGGCGGTTTGGTAGATGGTCTCCGTGCGTGGTTGTGGACCGTGACGGGCTGTACTGGTGCTAGGTTCAGTCTCCCGAGTTCTGAGCGGCAGTTGAACCTCACTTTCTTGAGCTGCAAGTGGTTGTTATCAGCCAACAAGACTATCCCCGTGAAGCCGATTGCAGAGCTGGAGGCCGAGGAAGCTTCTCAGGTTGATTCCCGTAGGATTCGGGAAAACGCTCGGTCACAGAGGACACGGAACAAGACTCGTCGGATTGATGAAGAGGGCAGGAAGACCTTTCATTCTGCAGACGAGGTTTCAGGCGGAGATCCTGAAGATTATGAAGACTTTTCCGAGCGAGGTTGGCTATTCATCTCTTCCTTCCATCTTCCTGAAGTATTGAAACTGACTATGGTTTGATGTTTCAGGGACCACAGTTGACCAGGATGAAGAGTTCTGTCCTCCTCCCCAGGCGAGACCTTCGATTATTGTCCCTGCTGCTAGGCGGAAGAGATTAGCCCGCAAGCCACGTGTAGCTTCCCGAGCATTTGATATGGATTCGGCTGGTGATGATCCTGCTAGTGACGGAGGTAACCTCTACTCTGTAAACCACTTTCTTGGTTATTGAGAACATTGACTCATGTTTTCCCATCTCTATATAGATGGTATGCAAAAGAATTTGTGCATCCTTTAATCATCTTTATACTTCTTGCTCCTTCAGATAACTTGCAGGAGACATACGTGGATGTTGGGAATAAAGAGGCTAACGCATCCATAAGGGGTAACTCATTTCTGTTGGTTGTAGCTTCTTTATTCTTTTTTGGTACTTATATTCTTTTACGCCAGATTTCTCCATTGATGATTTTGACGAGGAAGGCTTGATCGCGGATACTCCTATGCTCCACTTCCTGTATGACTCTCCTCAGATTGATGATCAGTTGCCCGGAGATGCACTTCCTGAGTCCATGCTCCCTAGGAATCCCGAGGATGGTTTTTTCGAGGGTATGTAGCTCCTCTCAAGTTAATTATAGGACTAGTCAATTTTTTGACTAATGCAACTATAATGTGATGCGTCTGAGAATTCTATCTTGTATTTGACAGGAGCTTTTGTCGAGCCTGATCCTGTTGAGCCGGCTGTGGGACCAACTACACCAGTTGGTACACCCCCAGCCCCCAGCCGTTTCACCTCCGCCACCCCCCAATGACTCAAGGGGAAGAAGGTATAGATTGAGCATCTGAGGAATGTTATTCGTTTCCTCATCAAAGCTTTTAACAGATTTCTCCTTCTTGTGTAGGGCCTTCTTCTCGTCTTCATGTTCTAGCGAGGGAGTTGTTATCTGATGATGACCCTGAGAAGATTGTCATCTGCATAGAAGTCCGCTCCTTCTTCTCTTTCATGAATGCTATGATTGGCAAGCTTTTCCATGGTGGCCTTTCTCTTCGCCGATTCAAGCCTTTCCTTGATTCCAAAGTCAATTTGATAAGGGAAGCAGGATATCCGGATTTGGCACAGGCTATAGTTGATGACCTCGACTGTTTAGAGCACGAGCTTCAGACATTTCGTGAGCTTTGGGATGCAGGTGCCTCCTCATTTATTGCTGCCGAGCTGGACACCCGCTTACAGTCATCACGCGAGACTCAGATTCTTGCCGAGCTCGAGATTCAGATGCAGCGGGGCCGAGTAGATCGAGTTAAGACGAGCCTTGCTACTAGATTATCTGATGCAGCGGGGCCGAGTAGATCGAGTTAAGACGAGCCTTGCTACTAGATTATCTTCGCTTGCTGAGCTCGATCTTTTATTACCTCCTGTGCGACCGAGATAGACCAGCTCAGAAGAACACTCCGTGAAAAGGAGGAGACTTTGGATATTCTTCAGATGACGAAAGCACAGGATCAGCAAACCCACACTGCTTTATCTGATGAGTTGAGATCCCTGGAGCAGAAGCTAGCCGAGACAGAGGAGATTGCTGCGAAGACTTCAGCCACCACCGAGGAGTCCATCAGGGCTGAACTTAGGCAAGCTTATGATGAGAAGCTTTCTAAGATCAGTCAGCAGATTTTTGGTCATGGATTTGATGTATAATTTTGTTTGCTGAGTACTTTTGACTTTTGACTCTCTTAGTGAAACTTGCTTTCGTCTTTATTATGATTCGTCATTCCATTTGAAATGATTGACCACAATACTCATAGGATTTTTGGCAAACCCTCAGCCATTAACGGATTTGATTAGCCTTTACCGACTACCGTTTGAGTCGGGCTAGCATGCGGATTGTTTAAATCCGTTCGCATGTAACGTTATGCTCGGAGATTGAATTCTCCGAGAAATAGGCTCCCCGGCGACACGTGTTAGGTGTTGACTTTAGGATTTTTGGCTAACCCCCAGCCTTCAACGGGTTTGATTAGCCTTTACCGACTACCGTTTGAGTCGGGCTAGCATGTGGATTGTCTAACTCCGTTCACATGTAACGTTGTGCTTAGAGACTGAATCCTCTAAGACTTGTTTCTATGACTTTGAATACATAGACTTCGCCGTTGTTATGGGAATAGGCTACCCAGCAACGTGTATTAGACGCTGACTTATCCCTACTTAGGTTTCGGGATAAAATACCCCAGAATCAAAGTCTGGTGTCTTTTTCTTCGGAGAAAGACTAAACCGGCGACGCGTGTTAGGCGTCGGCATATCCTTTCTTAGGATTCAGGGTGAAATTCCCCATGCGTGTAAAGCATGGATTTTGGTGTTATTAATAACACCCTGCCACAATGTTGAATATGTGAACGAGTGTTCTTTTTAACGGTTAAGAACTAACCGGCAGCGCATGTTAAGCGCAGACTTATCCTTGCTTAGGTTTCAGGATAGAATACCCCAGAATCGAACTCTGGTGTCTTTTTCTGCGGAAAAAGACTAAACCGGCGGCGCGTGTTAGGCGCAGACTTATCCCTGCTTAGGATTCGGGATAAACTTCCTATGACGAATCCTAAATTGATAAATTTTGGAAAAAGAGTTGGTGTGGGAAAGGAAGAATTTTATATTCTATTCCCCGAGCAAGGAAGGAAGAATTTTATATTCTGTTCCTTGATTCTGGAAAGGACGAATTTTATATTCTATTTCCAGTGCAAGAAAGAAACTAGAAGTGGGATCTCCACTCCGAGAATCGAGAAGACCTAGATAACCCTACCTTTTATAGGATTGGTTATCTGATCGAGAGAAGAGTTCTTCGTTTATCGAAGTGATATTTCATCTTTAGTTATAACCATGAGAAGGTTTAACCAAAGAGAAAAAGAAGGGAGCTTTTTCGTTTATCGAAAAGGGACTCCGAATTGAAGGTGGACCTCTTGTTCATGGACTTAGTCAAGAGGACCAAAAGAACATTTTTGGTGGACTCACTGTCAATTGAAAGTGATCAGTGAGGGATTTTGGTGGTATAAAAGATTTTTGGGTTATCCTCTAGAATATTGAGTGTAATATTCTTCGAGGAACTTCCCGATAAAATGGGTTATCCTGAATATACTAGGGATAGTATTTTTTCAGGAACTTCCCATTTATTGGCATTAATTGCCTGATGCCCTCTAAAGAAATTAGGCGATAAGCACCGTTTGAATAGACTGTGTCTATTACAAACGGTCCTTCCCACTTAGGTTCAAATTTACCTTTCTTCTTGGAGTTGAGAATTATCGGCCGGCGAGCAGCGAGGACCAGATCTCCTTCCTTGAAGCTTCTCTGTCGGACCCTCTTGTTGAACGCCCTAGATATCCTGGCTTGATAAAACTCGATATGTTGTTGAGCTTCCAGGCGCTTTTCATCCAATCTCTCGAGTTCTTCGAGACGTTTTTGATGCTGCTCTTCGGTCGTCATCTCTGTTGCGAGAGCTATCCGAAGGGAGGGGATTTGAATCTCCAACGGTAGCACAGCTTCACATCCGTACACCAACGAATATAGGGTGGCTCCCGTGGGTGTGCGTATGGTGGTGCGATAAGCCCAGAGCGCTTTGCCGAGTTTATCGTCCTAGTCTCGTTTATTGGTCTTCACGAGCTTTGACAGGATCTTGATGATCGTCTTGTTAAAAGCCTCAGCTAATCCGTTAGCAGCGGGATAATAAGCTGTCGACGAAACATCTTGAATCTTGAATTTGTCACAGAACCTGATGAAGGCGTTGCTTATGAATTGCGGACCGTTGTCATGAATGATCCGCCTCGGCACGCCGTGTCGGTATATAACATGATGCTTGATGAAGTTGATGACATTGTTTGTCTTCACTTCTTTAAGCGGAATGGCTTCAGCCCACTTTGAAAAGTAGTCGGTGATAGCGAGAATAAACCGATCACCTTTAACTGAGGGAGGAAAGATAGGACCAACAATGTCCATACCCCATGTCTCGAATGGCCATGACGTGATTGACGTATGTAACTGCTCCGGTGGTTGGTGCATATAATTTGCATGCACTTGACAGGCGTGACATTCTCGGGCGTATTCGATCGCGTCACGAACCATTGTTGGCCAGAAATATCCCATTCTTCTGATTCGATCATATAGCTTGGGACCAGGCTGATGCGCGCCGCATTCTCCCTCGTGTGCTTCCTTGAGAACTTCTTTTGCTTCTTCGTTCGAAAGGCATCGGAGAAGCAAATCATCATACCCCCGGCGATATAACGTACGGGTCTCGGTATTATAGAAGAACCGTGGTGCTCTTCGGCGAATAGATTCTCTTTCTTTCACGTCCTCCGGCAAAATGCCATATTGGACATAATCAATGATAGGAAAGCGCCAATCTCGGGACTCAGACCCGATTTGGGTTGAGTTCACCTCTTTGGCGTTTACGTTTCTATCATCCTCCTCTTTGACATCCATATCATATATGGGTATGCAGAGTTGGTGGGATCTTACTGTGACTAGCAGTTCAGTTTCGGGTGGCTGCGCGAGTGATACTGCTAGTGCTGCCAGTGCATCCGCATAAGCGTTCTGAAGATGAGGGATGTATTCAATATAGAATTCTTCAAAAGAATCCGCTATTCTGATGGCCTCCTGATGGTACGGGATCAGATCTGGGTTCCTGACCTCGTATTCTCCACGAACCTGGTTGACTATCAATTGAGAATCCTCAAAAGCTTCGAGGTATTCGACCCCCAGCTCCTTAGCGAAACTGAGTCCAATGAGGAGCGCGTTGTACTCGGCTACGTTATTGGAACATGGATTCGTTAGTGAATAAGCTCGAGGCATAACATGCTTCCCCGGGGAAACTAAGACGACTCCAACTCCGGAAGTGACTTTAGGGCATCCGGGGGTTACTGCCTTATTAACTGCTCTCGAAGCACCATCAAAGTATAATTGCCATACTTGTTGGTGTGATGTGGCATTAACCTCGTGGGTTTCATCTGGCAAGTCATCATATACTTCAACCGTATCTGTTGTTAGACTTACCGCTAAAAGATCACAAATCGCTTGTCCTTTGACCGACTTCTGCTGTTTGAAGTGCAAATCATACTGGGACAAGAGAAGAGCCCACTTTGCTAACTGCCAATTCATCGAACCCGGTTGAGTCATGAATACCCGTACCGGATTAACATTAGCAATGACGTAAATCGTCTGGCCAACCAAGTAATGTCGCATCTTCTGTACTGCGAATACCAATGCGAGACATTCTTTCTCGATCATCGGATATCTAGACTCGGCGCCTATCAAGGTCCGACCTAGGTAATGGACTGCCTGTTCGTGACCATTATCATCGTCTTGTGCTAATAAAGCACTTATCGAATGGTTCATCGCCTTGATGTAAATCAAGAACGGTTTACCTGACTTTGGTGTAACAAGAACAGGGGGACTCATCAGATATGTCTTGATATCTTCAAATGCTTTTTGACAAGCATCGTCCCAAATAAATGACACGCCCTTCTTGTTTAGCTTAGAAAATGGTTGACACTTCCCAGAAAGATTTGAAATGAACCTCCGGATATAAGCTAAACGCCCTTGCAATCCTCTGAGCTCTCTCAGATTCCTCGGGGGATGCAACTCATGTATTGCCTTTACCTTGTCTGGGTCGATGTGTATACCTTTTGTGGTGACGACGAATCCAAGGAACTTGCCGCTGGACATTCCGAGGAAGGATTTTGTGGGATTCATCTTCAATTGATGACTCCGCATGAGATCAAACATCCGAGGAAGGATTTTGTGGGATTCATCTTCAATTGATGACTCCGCATGAGATCAAACATCGTTCTCAAATCCTTGATGTGATCTTCTTTGTTGTATCTTCAATTGATGACTCCGCATGAGATCAAACATCGTTCTCAAATCCTTGATGTGATCTTCTTTGTTGTGGCTTTTTACCACCAAATCATCAACGTAGCATTCAACCGTTTTCCTAAGGTGTTTCTGGAAAATCTTAGTCATCGCTCGTTGGTATGTGGCACCTGCGTTCTTCAGACCGAAAGGCATTACCGTATAGCAGAAGATACCGAGGGGCGTTCTGAATGCTGTATGTTTCTCATCATCCGGGTGCATCTTGATTTGATTATACCCTGAAAAGCCGTCCATGAAGGACATTCTCTTGAATCCACATGTATTGTCGATAATAACATCTGTGATTGGGAGAGGAAAATCGTCTTTTGGACATGCTTCATTCAAATTCCTGAAGTCGATGCAAATCCTGATTTTGCCATTTTTCTTCATGACGGGAACAATGTTGGCTAACCAGTCTGGATGTTGTTCCTCTCGGATAAATCCTGAGTCGATCAACTTCTTAACCTCTGCCTCAATGGCTTCCATAATCTGCGGACGAAACCGTCTTTGCTGTTGTTTGACAGGTTTGGCATCCGGCTTGATGTCAAGGCGGTGCATTGCCACATTGGGGTCGAGCCCTGGCATGTCTTCGTAGTTCCAGGCGAAGACATCAATGTATTCTCTGATCAGGGCAATTAATTCCTCCTTCTCATCTGGGGGAAGACTACCGCTGATAAATATGGGCTTTGGGTTGGCCTCGTCGCCCATATTGATTTGGACTACTTCATCTTCGGTTGGTGGTTCTCTCTGTTCGAACCTATCACCATACTGCATGTTTAGGTGATGAACCCACGGGTCTTCCCACGTTGGCATTTGATCGTCATCCTCCAACGTAGATGGATCAGCTGTAGTCATGTTTGACATTAAGGTTTTGAACATTTCTCCCAGACTTGTGTCGGAATCCTCCGCTGAAGAATCTGGCAAGTATCCATCCTTAGCTTTGTTAGCAATTTGATCGATAATTTGCCAACCACATTCGTCATCTGATGAAACATAGCCTAAGCCTCTCTTGTGACGATAATAGTCATCCGGTTTTCCTTTTGGTACGTATGCCGCTTTGACTGGTGTAGGCATATAAAATTGCTTATAGGTCCCTTAGCTCAGCTCGGCACAAACCGACAAACCAACGAGGCGACGAGATTGACTAATCGCACGCAAGCAACGGAATACGTCCATTCGCGTGCGGGATCAAGCCAAGTGTTCGAAGAGTCAACGAGTCATCCAACCAAGGGCATACTCGGACGAATCACGATCGAATCAAGATCGGTTTCAGACTCAAATTCAGAAGTGGATTTACTGCCTAATCGGGATCCGGATTTACTGCCAAATCAGGTCAACGAATCAAGTCTGGATAAATCAACCACAAAATCGAATCCGAACCTATCAACCGCAGAACCGGAAAACGGGCACAAAGAGGCAAAACGACAAACTGTCCAAGTCTCTTGTGCCAAATCCAAGGGTTTTCATCAATAGCCGCAAGACACTTCACATCTTGATTAACTAACTCATTCATCTCAAAAATATAAACATTAGACTTGCGATTTGCAATAAAAACAATATTTCCATCCATACTAATGATGCATTTATCCGGTTTAAAGGAAATATCAAAACCTTTATCACTTAATTGGCTAATGCTAAGAAGATTATGATTCAAACCACTTACTAAATAAACATCTTCAATTGTGGGTGAGGGTTTCTTACCAATAGACCCGATACCAATGATTTTACCTTTCTCACCACCACCGAAGGAGACATTGCCTCCTTCAATCCTTGATAGGGTTGCAAATAACTCTTTGTTGCCCGTCATATGATGTGAGCAACCACTATCAAGGTACCACATCTCCTTACGTCGTTGCCGTGACGTTCCCTACAAAAGAAGAAGATGAAGGTGTAGTAGCTTTAGGTACCCATGTCTTGGGTCCTTGGTGGTTAGTAGTGTTGGTACCTTTGGGTACCCATATCAAACCATAAAAATCTTCATTGTCTTTAATTCTACAATGAGTAGAAATGTGTCCATGTCTCATACAATAGGTGCATACAAAATTTCTTTTGTATGTACGAATGTTGGAACTATGAAACCTATTTCTACCATGGTGATTGTAGTTGTCATAAGCATGAGTGGGTCTAGTTCTACAACCCTCAATTTCTAATTTTTCAATCTTTGATCTTAATTGCTTGTTCTCGAAATCGAGATCTCCTAGCAATTCATCTTTTAGAGCAAGAGAGGTTGTTAGTTGCTCTAGCTTAATATCACAAGAGGTATGCAATTTTTTGAAAGAAGAGTATTCTTTAGACATTCTTTTAAATTCAAAGTTCAACTCTTCTAATGCCATAGCTATGTCACATTGCATATAGAAAGATTCACTTTCGGCCTCGGATATTACCTCTTGTTCATTTGCCATGAAACAAACATTTGGGTCATGAAGAGCAAATTTGGCTCCTTCTTCATCACTATCCGAGTCACTTGGTTCGGATTCTTCCCATCCGGCATACATAGCCTTCTTCTTTTTGTACTTCATGTACTTTTCCTTGAGCTTGTGGCAATCCTTAGCGATGTGGCCCGGTTCGTTGCATTGAAAGCATTTTCCTACACGAGATGAAAACTTGTTGTTAGATCGGGGATTAAATTTTTTGTTCATTTTGATAAGTCTAGAGATTCTTCTAGAGAGATGAGCCACTTCTTTTGAAAAATCAACTTCACTCTCCGACGACGAAGATGAGTTGTCACTAGCTCCCTTGAGAGCTATGGTCTTCAATTTTGGTGACGGCTCCTCAACTTCGCGTGATGACACTTCCTCCTTTTCCTTCCCCTTGAGCTTCTTCTCATGCACTTTGAGCTTTCCGATGAGGCTATCAAGAGCTAAGGTAGTGAGGTCATGAGCTTCCTCAATGGCCGTAGCCTTGGGTTCCCATGTCGGAGTCAAGGAGCGAAGTATCTTGTAATTCATCTCTTGAATGGATAATTGCTTATCTAGACCATGTAATTCATTGATGATATTAGTAAAACGAGAAAACATAGCATCAATGGATTCATTTGGAAGCATTTTAAATAGCTCATAATCATGCATAAGTCCACTAATCTTAGATTCCTTAACTTGGGGGGTTCCTTCATGTGTGACACATAATTTTACCCAAATTTCGTATGCGGTTGCACACGTGGAAACTCTATTATATTCATTAGGGGAAAGACCACAAATTAAGGCGTTCATAGCCTTAGCGTTGAGATTAGCTAGGTGCCTTTCTCCATCGGTCATGTTCCCGACTTTGGACTTTTCTTCATATTTCTCTTCTATGAGCTCTAGAATGTCAAGGTCTATGCAACGAAGGTAAATTCTCATCCTAGCCTTCCAATAAGCAAAATTAGTGCCGGTGAAGAGAGGTGGTCTAGTTGTGGATTGTCCTTCTAGCATATGCATATTCAAAGAGGCCTCCATTAGATCTTTTCTCTAAGGTTGTTAAACCAAAAACTGATATAGAGACCAAGCTCTGATACCAATTGTTGGACCCTAGAGGGGGGGTGATTAGGGTCAAGAGGCTCTAATATGCAATTTAAAACTCAGCACAAGCAAACCACAAAACAGAAGTGCAATCAAATAGAAAGAGATAGAGTTAGGAATCGTTATCCTTGACGCGCGATGTGTTAACGGGCTTCTCGTTGCGCGGAGTTCTGGACGAGTGTTCGGGGAGGGGGCTGACCGTCGGGCAACCCCGCCTCCCGGATCGGAAGTTGCGAGCCGGGGAGGGCACGCGGAAGCCCGTCCGGCCAAAATGCCGTGTTTCCCGGCGTTCGAGGCGACGACGAGGGGTCCGGGCCCGCGTTTCCCAGCGTTCGGCGCCGGGAGCGGGCCAGGAGGGCGGGATAGGCGCGCGGGGTGACGTATAAGGGGGGAAGGAGGAGGGGAGTGTACGTGTGCGATCATACCAGCACTAATGCACCGGATCCCATCAGAACTCCGCAGTTAAGCGTGCTTGGGCGAGAGTAGTACTAGGATGGGTGACCTCCCGGGAAGTCCTCGTGTTGCACCCCACCTTTTGCTTCATCTCTTGGCCTCCTCCTCCTTTGGATATCTTCGTTGTAGCGTATATTCCATCCATCCTCCGTTAATGGCACTAACGAGCTTGACAAATGATTTTACTACATTTACACTCAATAAGCCATTAGTACCGATAATGGTGGTTGTAAGAACATCATCAAAACATAAGGGCTAACAATAGGCTCTCTAGGTTGGAATTTCACATTCTCATTCGCCGACTACGTTCGGTCCGATGAGCTTATTCTTATATGCTTTGACTTGATCTATTAGTAGAGACCTAAGATTTGATTTAGTACACTCATCTTTTATCATGATGTTTCTTTGTACATTGTGAACCTAATGGACACAATGCTTATAGAATTTTTGGCAAATCCTTAGCCGTCAACGGATTTGATGTGCCTTTACCGATTAACGTTTGAATCAGGCTAGCATATGGATTGTATAAGTCCGTTTCATATATAACGTTGTACTAAAAGAATTAATTTTTCTAGTGCTATGATGTGGAATACGTAGACTTTGTCTTTATCACGAGAATAGACTACCCGGTAACGCATGTTAGACGTTGACTCATCCTTACTTAGATTCAGGATAAAAATCCCCAGATTTATATTCTGGTGTCTTTTCATTCGGTAAAAGACTAAACTGGCAACGTGTGTTAGACGTACACTTTGGATTTTTGGCAAATCCTCAGCCTTCAACGGATTTGATGTGCCTTTACAGATTACCATTTGAATTAGCTAGCATGTGAATTATTAAAACCCATCTCACATGTGACATTATGCTGAAAGAGTTAACTCTTTCAGTGCTACGATATTGAATACGTAGACTTTTTCTTTATCATGAGACATAGACTTTGGATTTTTAGGAAATCCTTAGCCTTCAACGGATTTGATGTGCCTTTACCGACTACCGTTTGAATCGGGCTAGCATGTGAATTATTAAAACCCATCTCAAATGTGATGTTATGCTAAAAGAGTTAACTCTTTCAGTGCTACGATATTGAACATGTCGACTTTATCCTTGTCTCGAGAATAGACTACCAGGCAACGCGTGTTTGGCGCTGACTCGTCCTTACTTAGGATTCAGGATAAAATACCCAGATTTATATTCTGGTATCTTTTCATTCGGTAAAAGACTAAATCGACAGCATGTGTTAGATGCAGACTTATCTCTATGTTAGGGTTTGAGATGAAATCCCCCGTGCATGAAATGTACGGATTTGGAGTTAAGAATTGTGTCTTTTCTAAAGGTAAAGACAAACCCAGAGCGGGAGAGGAAAAATTTTATATTCTATCTCTCAAAACTGAAGAGGAAGAATTTTATATTCTATCTCCAGTTGCAAAGGAAACTCGAGGTGGGATCTCCACCCCCAAAATCCGGAAAGGTGAAACTAGGAGTGGGATCTCCACTCCAAGAACCGGAAAGATTCAAGCAACCCTAACTTTTATAGGATTAGTTGCTTAATCCAAGAAAAAAGTTCCTCATTTATTGAAGTAAAATTCTGATTTTGACCCTAACTTTTATAGGTTTAGCTGAAAAGGAAAAGGTGGAAGTCTTTCGTTTATCGAAAGGGATGACCTGATCTTGATCCTAACTATCTACAAGTTTGACCAAGTAAGGTTGGAGGCAATCCTAACTTTTATAGTTTTTATTACTCAATTTAAAAGTGGACCTCTCGTTCATTGAAGGAATCGAGAGGGAAATTTTGGCTTTGACGCTAACTTTTATAGGTTTGACCAAGTGAGGTTGGAGGCAATCCTAACTTTTATAGGTTTGATTGCTCAATTTAAAAGTGGACCTCTCGTTCATGGTAGGAATCGAGAGGGGAATTTGGCTTTGGCCCTAACTTTTATAGGTTTGACCTGAAAGCAATGGGAGTGGAATACAGATAGCAGTAAAAATACCAACTCGTATTAGCCACTCGATAGAGGATTTCGATGTTTAGTGATCAGGACATAACACATTAAGTTTTGAAAATTGCCAAGAATTGACGGATAGAAATTTTGGTGGACCCGTCGTCAATTAATTTGATCAGAGGGGGTTTTTGTGAGGAAAGATTGATCTATCAATACTGGTCTAATCTTACCTCAGCAAAAGAATTCATGAGAATTGGTGAATTCGATATCAATAATGAAATACGCTTCAACTTTGAAAACATTCAGAGTCTAAACATGGATTTCTTATTTATCACTTTTGTACTGATTGGGTTATCCTTAAGAATACCAGATATAGTATTCTTTTGGGAACTTCTCGGTACTGGTTATCCTGAAAGTACTAAGGATAGTACTTTTTCAGGAACTTACCATTTATCGGCATCATAAGCGGGTCGCCTTCCTTGGTAATAAGGTGATATGCGCCACTCGAATAGATTGTGTCTACTACGAACGGTCCTTCCCATTTTGGTTCAAATTTGCCTTTCTTATTGGAATTATGGATCATGGGCCGTCGTTCAGTTAAGACTAAATATCCTTCTTTAAAACTCCGTTGCCGAACTTTTTTATCTAAAGCTCGGAAAATTCTAGCTTGGTAGAACTCAATGTGCTGTTGAGCTTCTAAGCGCTTTTCATCGAGCATCTCGAGTTCTTGAGATGCTTCTGATGTTGCTCTTCAGTTGTCATATGGGCAGCGAGAGCGATTCGAAGAGATAGAATTTGAATTTCCAACGGAAGGATGACTTCACACCCGTACACCAAAGAATACGGGGTTACGCCAGTAGGCATGCGAACTGTGGTGCGGTAAGCCCATAGGGCTTTGCCGAGTTTATCATCCTAATCTCATTTGTTAGTCTTCACGAGTTTTGATAAAAGCTTGATGATAGTCTTGTTAAAGGATTCAGCTAATCTGTTTGCTGTGGGATTGTAAGCTATTGATGAGATGTCTTGGATTTTAAACTTCTCGCAAAATTTGATGAATGCATTACTAACAAACTGAGGACTGTTGTCATGTATGATTCGCCTCGGGATACCATATCGGTATATAATGTGGTGCTTAATAAACACAATGACGTTGTTCGTCTTCACTTCTTTGAGTGGAATTGCTTCAGGCCACTTTGGGAAGTAATCAGTAATTACTAGAATGAATCGATCACCTTTGACTGACGGGGGATTTATAGGACCAATGATATCCATTCCCCATGTCTCGAAAGGATGAAGATGCTCCGGGGGTTGGTGCATATAATTCGCGTGTAGTTGACATGTGTGACACTTTTGGGTATATGCGACCGTATCTTTAATCATGGTGGGCCAAAAATATCCCATTCTTCTGACACGGTCATAAAGTTTGGGGCCAGGTTGGTTTGCACCACAAACCCCTTCGTGTGTCTCCTTAAGGACTTCTTCTGCCTCTTTAGTAGATAGACAACGTAGTAGTTAACCATCATACCCCCGACGATATAGCGTTTGACTCTCCGTGTTATAGTAGAATCTCGGTGCTCTTCATCGGATTGACTCCATTTCCTTCACGTCTTTTGGTAAAATTCCATGCAAGACGTAATCGATGATTGGGAAACGCCAATCTCGAGGTTCGAATTCGACTTGAGTTGAATGCACTTCTTTAATATCCTCTTCTTTGTCATCTTCATTGTAGATTGGCATAAAGAGTTGGTGAGTCCTCACCATAACAAGCTGTTCCCTTTCGGGTGGCTATGCCAGAGATACTGCTAATGCTGCTAACGCATCTGCGTAGGCGTTCTATAACCGTAGAATGTATTCGATAAAGAATCCTTCAAACGATTCTGCCATCTCAACGGCCACTTTATGATATAGTATCAAATCTTGATTTCTGACCTCATACTCTCCCTGAACTTGTTTAACTATTAGTTAAGAGTCCCCGAAAACATCGAGGTATTCGACCCCCAGCTCTTTAGCAAAACTTAGTCCAATAAGTAGCGCATTATACTCGGCTAAGTTATTCGAGCATGGCTCATTCAGCTAGTAAGCTCGAGGCATCACATGTTTTCCTGGAGAAACTAAGACAACTCCAACTCCGGAGGAAATCTTAGAACATCCAGGAGCACTTGCTACATTAGTTGCCCGAGAAGCACCGTCGAAGTACAAACGCCACACCTGTTAATGGAAAGTTACGTTGACATCGTGAGTTTCATCTGGCAAATCATCATACACCTTGGCGATATCCGTAGTTGGGTTTGCCGCCAGGACATCACAAATAACATGTCCTTTGACCGACTTTTATTGTTTAAAGTGTAGATCGTATTGGGACAGAAGCAAGGCCCATTTTGCCAATCACCAATTCATGAAAGCCGGCTGCATCATGAATACTCGGATTGGGTTAACATTGGAGATGACGTAGATAGTCTGTCCGACCAAGTACTGCCACATCTTCTGAATAGATAACACCAAGGCGAGACACTCTCTTTTAATCATTGGATACGGAGATTCGGCACCCACAAGGGTTCGGCTTAGGTAATATACCGCCTGTTCGTGACCGTTGTCATTGCCTTGTGCAAGTAATGCACTTAACGAGTGGCTCGTCGCCTTGACGTAAATCAAGAATGGTTTGCCTGATTTCCGTGCAATGAGCACTAGAGGTTTTGAGAGATATTCTTTAATTTCTTCAAACGCTTTTTGACAAGCATCATCCCATATGAATGATACGCCTTTCTTCGTGACTCTAGAGAATGGCTGACACTTTCCTGAAAGGTTCAAAATGAACCGACGGATGTACGCTAACTGTCCTTGTAACCCTCTGAGTTCTCTAAGGTTTCTCAGGGGTTACAACTTGTTAATCGCCTTCAGTTTATCTGGGTCAATGTGAATACCCTTAGTTGTGACGATGAATCCAAGGAATTTACCGCTGGATATTTTTTATCATGGCTTTTCATGACTAGATTGTCCACGTAGCATTCAACCATCTTCCGGAGATGCTCTTGGAAAATCTTTGACATGGCTCTATGATATGTGGCACACGTGTTCTTTAAACTGAATGACATAACCGTATAGCAAAAAACACCAAGGGGTGTTCTAAATGCGGTATGCTTTTCGTCATCTGGATGCATCTTCATCTGATTATAACCAGAAAATCCGTCAATGAAGGACATTCTCTTGAATCCACACGTATTGTCTATGATGACATCTGTGATAGGAAGAGGGAAATCGTCTTTAAGGCAGGCAGTGTTGAGGTCTCTAAAGTCGATGCAAATCCTGATTTTCCCGTTCTTTTTAAGGACCAGGATGTTGCTCCTTTCTGATGTTGCTCCTTTCTGATGAAGCCATTCAGGATGTTGCTCCTTTCTGATGAAGCCCGAGTCGATAATATTTTTAACTTCAGACTCAATTGCCTCCATCATTTGTGGACGAAATCGTCTTTGTTGCTGTTTGACAAGTTTGACATCTGGCTTAATATTGAGGCAATGCATTGCCACATTTGGATCAAGCCCTGGCATATCATCATAGTTCTAGGCAAAAACATCGATATACTCCCTAATGAAGGCAATTGTTGTTCGGGAACCTTTCAACGGCCCCAATTGCTCCTTCACAGGTGCTTTACCTTGATCTTTAGGGAGAAGACCAAGGCGGTCTTTCAGGGTAATCCTGAATTTGGTGAGATCCATGATACCATATGGTTCTGTCGGAGGTACGGTGAAAGGGGAAACAGGATCTAAAGTAGACGAACGTCGGACGGTAACTTCGTTCACTTTCGCCTTAGGCGCTGACTTCGCCTTCAGCATCCACACCTGTTTGTGCTTGGGCGATTTCTTAACCTCCTCTTCCTTCTGCATTTCTTTCACTTTCTGCAAAAGGACTCGGGCATGCGCGAGCAATGCCCGGCACTTCTGGATTCATTCCTCAAGGGTAGAGCGGGTTCTTTTGATGCGAACCCACTCATTCTTCTCTGCTTTAGAGGAGGGGTTGGTTGCTCACTGTTGTTATTCTCAGCGCTGCCTAGATTTCAGATCCATATCATAGCAGATCCCGTCTATTGGCTCCAAAGCCTTGGCCAGTTGATGCGCAAGGTGTTGACGCCATCTTTGGCACACCCTCTTTGACAACGTTGGTGCGCCTTCAGCAGTTTTCTTCATGGCGGAGGGGAGGTCCAGCTCTACAGCTTAGCCCTCGTAGGACGTCGCAGGCGTGTCACGAGGTGTAGGTGTAACGGCGGTGAGGGGATCTTCTATAGGCATCTAAAAATGATTATAAGTTCTCGTATACAGCTCGAGATGAAGAGAAGTTGATAAAAATCATCATCCAAGCCGAGAAGATTCAACCGAGCGGACCGCATACACATCGGTTACCACCAAGTACCCTGTACGCTCAACGATCACCGGAATGACGAACCATGTGTCTCGTGCGCTCACCGGCTATTTCTAATTGGTCCGCGCACTCATTAGCCAGTTCCAAGTAACCCGCGCATTCGCTGGCCATCGGAACAGCAAGCCAAGTGACCTAAAAATTAGCCCATCCACCGTCAAAACGATCCGCGCGTTCACGAAACGCGTAAAGCAAATCGAGGAAGCGTACCGGTTGGCAAAACAATGGGATACATACTAACGACAGAATGAGCTGAACTCTAAAAAACTACGAAAGCCTCTGGTGATCAGGACACGTCGAAATGATCCGGTCAGACCAGTGGCTCGGCCAAGGCGGAGCCACTTTGGTGAATTGGCCAAAATCAGTTTTTTCGGTTCTTTTATGGATTCTTTTGGGATTTGGGCGTTCGAACTGATCTGATATAGTGGTTATGTAGTTATTAACTGAAGATAGAGGGGATCCCTCATTTTGATCTAAAAAACCATCAACCAAGCCTATAAATAAGAGCTCGAGTGTTCATTTTTGAGGATCTTGAAATCAAGAGGACGAAGTGCTGTCAAATTGGAGATAGGAGCACGAATTTCAGAGAGTTAACAGATTTTGGCGGAGTTCTTCAACAAAGTAAGAGTTCGAGAGATCTGAGAGTCGTTCCATCCTCCTCCGGATTTAAGCCTAGTCTTAAATCCCGAGAAGAGCCGTGATTTTGCTTAGTCAAAATCACCGCTATTGCAATCACTTCCTTCATGAAGTGAAAGCATTGATTACCTAAACTTCTGCTTACCGGAGCTGATCCGTAGGTGGTCCACGGATGAACCCCGGCACCGGCAACGATCCCACACAAGCAATAGGCGATAAACTTCTATTGCGTGTAGTTTGAGAGAAAATTGTAACTTTTGATTTAAAAGTCTTATAAAAAGGCTATTTTTCTGAGTTTATTGTAAGTGTTTAAAGCTGTAATGGACTTATCAAAGAAATCAATTTTCCACCCAAACACGTTGGCGACCATAATAGGAGCCGACAGCCTTTCTACAAAGGCTGATGTGTCGTAACCTCGAATTCTCATCCCGGTTGAAGAGGAGGTCGAATATGAGTTCGACCAACAGAAGTATGAGGAGTATTTGTCCTCCCCATCCAGATCCACCTCTCCTCGTAAGTCCAGGAATGTTCGCTGGTCTTCGGATTTGAAGACCCAAGAAGATCTCCTCGCCTTGCTTTAATCGTGGCTCGCAACGCCCCGTCAGCATCCAACGAAGCCAAAGCCATAGATCTGAACCCCGTGGGTGAGGAGTTGATTACTGATAATGTTCCCGTTCTATCAAAGAGGGCATGACAGAGACGGCGACAACGCCTTGTACGCCAGATGGCCAAGGCCTTAGAACCGGTTGATGGAATCCGCTATGAAGCGAACCTGAAGTATAGGAGGCGCCAAGTACCATAACAGCGGACCACCAACTCCTCCAACTCAGCCACGAATAAATGGATCCGCGTCAAAAGGACGCATTCAACTCTTGAAGAAAGGATCCAGAAACGCCACGGGTTACTCGCGCATGCGCGAGTGCTGATGCAAGAAGCACAGAAATTGAAACAAGAAGAAGTGGTCAAGAAGCCACCAAGATCACGCCGAGTTTGGAGGCCAAAGTCTAAACCGCCGTCAAAAACAACCCAAACGGTGCCCGAAGGCATCGAAAAAACCAGAAAACCAATTGCTGGCTCGGTCAGAACCGAGCCACCAAATGGTGGCTCGGCCAAACCCGAGCCACCAAATGGTGGCTCGGCTAGACCCAAGCCACCAAATGGTGGCTCGACCAAGGCCGATCCACGAAATGGTGGTTCGCGTGCTAAGAGGTTTGGTTCGATTAGTTTCACACTTGGTTCATTTCCTACAGTCCCGTCTATCCCGACAAGTTTCGCACCTCCGTTGGAGATCCGCGATAGCGTGGATTTGTCCCACTTTAAAATAACAATCAAAGATCACCTTAGCTCTTCACACAATGATCGAGGCAAAACCCCAGTCAAAGAGCGCTCAAGCTTATTGAATGGATCTCGAGCACATTTTCAGGCTGGAGGTCGTCCTCCTAAGCAGTGGAGGAGAAAATATGACGAGAAAAGTCACGCAAATGATCGCATTGGATTGCGTGTTAAAATCCAGGAGCCTATTGAGGGCCAATGTTCATAAAAATGTAGCCTCAGACATGCGACTCTTGAAGACGTTAACAAATCGTTGTATTCCCAGAAGAAAACGTACTCATCGGATGAAGACGTTATACCAGGGAAGTCGTGCCCGAGACACGAATTCTTACAGTCCGTGTGCTAAAATTATTAAGGCGGTATTGTCAAAGTGTTGCTGTTCCAAAACCATCCCGGAGAGAGTTTTAATGTTTGAAAGAATCTCCACAATAACATCTGAATCCAGACCAAGGAATTTTCGCAAGAAGAGAGCTCCTCTTCAGGATGATGAATTTCCAGAAGTGTCCGTTAACATGACCGGGAGAGGAAAGTCGACACGACACTTTAGTCCGGATCAGTTTGCCACAGTATCCCGACGTATGACCCGATTGCGATCAGGAACCATCAGACAAAGGGATTATCAAAAAATGCAGAAAGGACTTCCTTCGGAAGACGAGATGTCAGATGCTTGCTCAGTAGTGGCTTCTGATGATACAGCATCTAGCGCAGGGCAATCCTATGAATCATTTATGCTCAGCGCTGAGCAAATGGCTAAGATTCTTGATGATGCTCTAACTAAGCTGATAGAGAATTTTAAATGGAAATGGCTATGCAGCAAATGAGGGAGATGCATGACTAGCAAATCACAGTACTGGCAACTCATCAGGGAGAATCTAGCCGTCGCAATAATCCCAACCAAGATGATAACGAGCAGGAAGTGGATGAGAATGCCAATATGAACACTCCTCCCGTCGATAACAATACTGGGGGTGGTCTTTCGGACGATAACAATACGAAGGAAGACCATGTTACCTCTCCTCGAAATCGCTCGAAGAAAGATGCGAGCGAGGATAAGAAGATGAGGGATTTGGAGAGCAAAATCAATGCGTTGATGAGTACAGGTTTGACCTCGTTGGAGGTCGGTGGAACTTCACCCGATGTGACTTTGGCATCAGTTGGGGTGAGAACGTCGTTGGCATTCTGCACTTCTTCGTACCAACGAACTTTTCTCCTGGAGGAGAACTTCTTGGACTTGCGGAGACCATGTTACCTCTCCTCGAAATCGCTCGAAGAAAGATGCGAGCGAGGATAAGAAGATGAGGGATTTGGAGAGCAAAATCAATGCGTTGATGAGTGCTCAGGAAGTAAAATGGTCCAGAATACCGTGCCCATACCCAAGAGAGTGGTAGTCAATCCCGTATCTGGCAAAGTTTAACTTAATCAACTTTACGCTGTTTGATGGAAAGGGCTCCCCCACTCAGCATTTAATATACTTCAAGTCTCATTTGGGGATAATCTCCAGGAATGAACCTCTGATGGTACGGTTATTCGTCGGCACTCTTCGCGGAGCAGCCTTCGATTGGTATCACAACCTCAAGCGAGGGAGCATTAGCAGTTGGGATGACATGGAGGACATGTTTCTCACAAATTTCTACACTGAGGTTTCGATCAGAAAGTTATTTGATGAGAAGCAAAAGGACGGAGAGTTGGTGAAAAATTTCATCAAATGATTCCGGAACAAAGCCATGAATTGTAGGGATCCGATTAGCAAAGACTTCATCCTGGAGACTTGTCACAACAATCTCTCATTAGATATCCTCGAAGCTATGGGTATGGCACCGTCCAAGACCTGGAAGGATTTGAATGTCCGAGGGGAATGAGCTTAGCGTTTCCTCAAGAGAAAAAAGGCCGAAAGAGGTCAAACAATGACAAATGCCCCACAGCAGAATTTTGTCCTTAAGGGTAAAGGAAAAGCGCAAGCAAACATAGTGGATGCGAATCAAACCTTTAATGTGCAATCGCAACCACAACAGCAGCAACAAAAGGCACCTCAGCAGTCACGGTGGCAACAACAGCCTCAGAAAAAGAAGACTTCAGAACCGAAATTCGCAAAAATATACTCATTCAAGGAAGATGAAGTTCCCGGTATTTTTAAATACCTTATAGAGAACAACAAGATCAAGTTGCCTATGATCCAAGATCAAGAAGATGCTAAAAGAGTTAATGACCCAAAATACTACGCGTTCCATAGAGCGGTGCATCATCCTACCAAAGCATGCTATGCCCTCAAGGATAAAATCCAAGCTTTAATCGATGTTGAGGTCATCACTATAAAGCAATCTAAGGAGAAGAAAGTGGGTGCGAATGCAATGTCGATTAGCTTCGGATCCGTTCCCTTGAACTGGTTTTAGCCTGAGCCTGTGATAAACGCGGCAGTGAAGACCGTGAACGATGATCCTCACAGACAACATCGGAAAGGACTTGTGCCACACACAGCCCCGAATGGCGAGATTCTTTGGAATCACCCCAATCTGATTGGAGATGAATAGTGGACCAGATCCTCATCCAAGAAGAAATCAAAGGGAAAAGGAAAGTCCTGTTGCGGAGCCCCTGCTATTCCAGGGGAAGTCGACGAAAAAATTCTTGCCTTCCCACTTTCTGAAGATGAACATGAAGTTTTTGCAACCCGGAGTGGAAATGAATATCACTTCAAGTATCCGGATGCTTCCGAGCAATTAACTAAGCAGGGGGTAACCAAAACCGTTCCCTCCAAAACATTAACGAAAATGGGAATTGTCACCACTCCCCCAGTTGCGGAGAAGAACCAACCAAAGCAAAAGGGGAAAGAACCTTTATACCAAGAGGGCCAGAACCCGAAGCGGTCTCGATTCAATCACCCGATTGGAAGGGACAAACAGGGAAGCTCGAGTGCTCCACCCTATTTTGATATTATGACGCAATTAGCTAATATACCGGCTAGAATAACTCTATATGAGCTATTAGGTCTACCGAAAGATACCAGAGAAACGTTACAAGAAGCCTTGGCTAATTCCAAAGTTTTTCTGACTCGAATCAAGCCATCTCCTGAAGAACCGGAGCCACTGGTTCAGCATTGTAACCTCACGATGCACCGTTTTCCTTGCATTTCCTTCACAAAAGAAGATATGCAGATGAAGAATTCAAAGCATGATCGGCCCTTATACTTTACCGGGCACATTGGCTCCAGCATTGTAAACCGGATCCAAGTCGATCCGGGTTCCGCCGTCAGCATCATACCGCTCTGATTGATGTATAATCTCGGAATACCGACTAGTAAGCTAGCCTCCATAGGCACTACGATCTATGGATTCAATACCAGTGGGTTCAGACCATTGGGTAAAATCCGAGTGAAGTGTCAGATCGTAGATTTGAAGTCAGAAGTCACATGTTATGTGATTGACACGGAGACCTCCTATAACCTACTGTTGGGTCGACCCTAGATCCACAGTAATGTTATAGTCCCATTAACTCTTCATCAGTGTCTCAAATATGTGGACACCAATAACGAAGTCAAGACGGTCGTCGCAAATAAGTAACTATTTTACCGACTCCCTTCTTTACGATGCCGAATCCGATACTGAACCATCGGCCCAAGGTGCGAACAGCGGGGAAGAAGCTGATACCGAAGCTGGGTTTGATTATGATGGTGGTTTTGTACTTAATGACATTGTACCCATTGTAATCAATCTTGACGATGAAGAATCATCAGAATGTAGTTGTAACTAGCAACTTTTCGAAGAAATATCAATAAATGATGATTTAGAGTACTCGTTGTGTCCTGATAATATCATGAAGGGGCTTTATGATAATCCCGACTTGTATATGCTACTTCAATCATTTTGCATGACGAAAAAACAAGTGTAGGACTCGTTCGGAACGACACTTGTCATTCCTGCAAAGGCAGGGGTGAAAAGGAAGTTATCTATGGTAAGGGAAGAGAATCTCCGATACCAAACCACTTTTTGGAAGAAGATAACGAGGATGATAAACCTGCCCCTCACCTATTCAGGTATGACACTAAAGCGCGTAATCTCATGGAGAGATACGGGAATGACTTTGCACTTGGGGAAGGTCTTTGTTTTGGTCGAGGTCTGCGAGTTCCACCTCGTATGGCCTACGTACCAAAAGGAAAGCCCGATGATTATTATAGCCACCGAAGAGGTTTGGGCTATGTTTCCTCGTCCAACAGCGAATGTTGCTGGCAAGTCATTGATCAAATTGCAAATAAGAGTAAAGATGGATATTCTTCCGATTCTTCAGCCTGGGACTCCGATGCTAGTCTTGGAGAAATGTTCAAAAAGCTAATGTCGAACATGTCTACGGTTAATTCTGCGACAATAGAGGAAGACGATCAAATGCCAACTTGGGAAGACCCTTGTGTTCATCACCTGATATGCAGTACGGTGATGTAGGCAATAAAAATTGCCTTTAAATCCTTATCAGAGAAGTTCAGAACAAAACTGCTAAAACCTCACCCGAAATAGCGAAAAAGGGGAAAACGCAGATATCTCCCAAACCGTAAGGAATTTGGCAAAACGGAGGAAGCGAACCGAAGCCTTCGGCTAGGTTCGGATGGCTCCATCTCGTCGAGATAGGCGATTTTCATATATAATTCGTCCAATTCCGACTTACGGTTTGAAAGTTACGGCCTATTCTTCAATCCATGCTCAGGAGCTCGCCTGCAACTCAAATTCGCCTGCAGTCCCAAATCCGCCTGCAGACCCAAGTCTGCCTGCTCGCCTGCAACTCGAAATTCGCCTGCAGTCCCAAACTCGCATGTAGACTCAGCTCGCCTGCAAGCTCGCCTGCAGACCCAAGTCTGCCGACGGTCCTAAGCTCGCCTGCGGACCCAAGCTGCAGACTCGCCAGCTCACTGTCAACTGCCCACTTGGAGTATGGGAACAGTTACATCAGTGGTCAAATCCCACAAATCAAGGGAGAGGGCACAGTACCCCAAGACCGTCAAGCGGCCGCTCACAGTACGAATGGTTGGGTAGGTGTCAGGTCGACCTGAACATTCATAAATGCAGCTTACCTCACTTGTCCAAGCAGAAGGGAGGGCCGCCGGCGCTCAGTGAGTTGGCCATATCCACTCGAGTACCTGACAGCCGCTGTCACGCATACGAGGAGGGGCTTTCCCATTCCTAAGTGACGTGATGTAAAACATGGCTCCTCGAATGACCGCTCCAGTTGCAGGTGAACAGCAGGATATCTCTGAACGACGTGTGGTCACATCCCATAATTCAAGGAGCAGTCAAGCTATCTCCCTCACCTCTATTAGTGGTCAAATCCCATGAATCAAGGGAGAGCCCATGCCATCCCTTGCCTGTTAAAACCCATCTTCAGCAGCATGAAGAAGGGGGATTGGCCGTTGCATATTCTGCTGGCTAATCTCCCAAAGGTTGAACCTGGACCTTTGCCAAAGGCTCCCTCATTTGAGAACCGAAGCTCCGGCTCCGGCATCAACTTCGATCGGATCGTCCAAGGGAAGCAGACTCGGCACGAGCACCGAGCGAGGCGTCCTATCGCCACTGAGGAACCCACGTTAAACAAGGAGGGCTTTCCCTCCGCTTCTGTTGTAAACATTTGGTTCATTAGTTTGTAATAAGCTTTCTTATAAATACAAACGAAACTCCTTTCTTCGGAAGAATCAAATTTTCACCCTACAGAGGTGATAGGTTCGAACAAAGAGAACCTCTTACCGAAGATCAAGTAGTCTAAGTGAATATGGGTAACAAGGATAATCCGAAGCTAATATTCATTAGCGACAGCCTCCCGCCGGATAAGAAAGAAGAGTTAATCTCTCTCATTAGGGAATATATCGATGTGTTCGCCTGGAATTATGAAGATATGCCAGGGTTTGATCCAAATGTAGCAATGCATCGTCTCAATAATAAACCGGATGTCAAACCCGTCAAACAACAACAAAGATGGTTTCGTTCGTAAATTATGGGGGCAATCGAGTCCGAAGTCAAAAAGCTCATCGACTCGGATTTGGTTAGGGAGGAGCAACATCCTGAATGGCTTTGTTGTCCCAGTCCTTAAGAAGAATGGGAAGATTAGGATCTACATTGACTTCAAAGATCTTAATACTGCCTGACCAAAAGACGATTTCCCTCTTCCCATCACAGATGTTATCATCGACAATACGTGTGGATTCGAGAGAATGTCTTTTATGGATGGATTTTCTGCCTATAATCAGATAAAGATGCATCCAGATGACGAAAAGCACATTGTGTTTAGAACACCTCTCGGTGTTTTCTACTACACGGTTATGCCCTTTGGTTTAAAGAATGCAGGTGCTACGTATCAGAGAGCCATGTTAAAGATTTTCTAAGAGTGTAAAACCCCCAAAATTTCTATATTGAATATATGTGAATTATTAAATAATGAATAATTCTCTTATGATAAATAATCATATATATATAGATATATATATATCAGATGAATGTGATTATCTGTGTTTGAGAACCCATCAAGTGATTCTATGAGAGAGAAATTGAGTCATATGTCCAGCATGTCAATTATTTCGAGCAGCAAGCATTCTTTGGACTGCGCTGTCAACCGCGGTAGTCAACCGTGGCGGTCGACCGCATCGGTCGATCGCACAGCGGTCAGAGAGTTTTCTCAGGTTTGGGTCTTATCGGGTTTCGGGTCCGGTTGTGGGTTTTGTATACATACTAATGAACCGAGACAACCCTCTTTCCATCTGAAATCTCTATCCCTAGCCCCCCTCTCTTCCCTAAAACCCTAATCTTCTTTGCTTGGTGATTTGGAAGGAGTTCTTGAGGATATGCAGCAGTTTTTGGTGGGATTCAGCGAAGGGAAACGTTCTCCTTCAGATTCAGAGATCCATTGCTCACCAGAGGCAAGTAACATCTCGCCCAACTTCACCCCTTTTTATTCTCATGCTTAAATTTGAGTTCTTACTTGGTTTTATGGGCCAAAAATTGTATTTTTGTAGATACAATAGATTCCTTATGACACATGATATAAAAAGCAAATGTTTTCAGTTTAAAGTTCACCAATGAACTATATTATAGAGATCTAGATCTGAATATGTTTTAAAAGGAGAAAATTTCTATTTTTATTGTTTTAACTATACATAGATCAAGTTTAAATATGTTTGGGGATCTTGGTAATGATTTCTAAATGTGTAAACTTTCATTTTTACTTATTAAATGACATTTTAAGAATGCTATGTTGCTGTTTACTCAAAGAAAGAGAAGATTTACAGGTTTCGAAGCTGACAGAAACCAGATCTGGGTTTCTGTCTGCCTCGCGGTCGACCGCATCGGTCGACCGCCGCGCAGAAGGGGCAGTGTGCGTCTGCCCTCTGCACGATCGACCGCACCGGTCGACCGTGAGCATATACGCTGAACAGTGAAGTTCATCTCCGTGTGCGGTCGACCGTTACGGTCGCCCGCCGCACAGTATTGTGCACAGTTGGTTTTTGCTAAGTGTTTCATGTGTTCGAGGGATTTCCTCGACTATCTGATACTAGTGTTTACTGTTGCCATGAATCTAAGCATGATGGATGACCTGAGGGTACCAAGTTTAGAATTTTTACGTCGAGACGCATGTGAAATTTGTATAAGTATATTTCTTCATACATCTCATCGATAATTACTATTTGGTCCATGTGTTGGGAAAACGATGTAAATTTCAGTCCTCGTGTTGGACTATAATCCATTAAAGTCTTCGTGTTGGACTATAATCCATTTTAGTCCTCATGTTGGACATTCACCTATTAGACCAAGTGTTGACCACTTGTTAAGCTATGAGTATGACACTTATCTGAATCAGGACATAACACTTATGAAAATTTTTGACCTTTAACACTTGTTTGGTTACGACAGGATACAGTATTTTATGTTCCAAGATGAGTTGTATTTCTTTTATTTTTGTTCCTATATTAGGACTCAGATTTAGTGTTTAGAAATTTACAATTTGAGATACAAGGTATATATATGAGGGTTTCCTTATCTGGATTATTTCGCTCGACGTACCTATGCTCGTGTTGTAAATTTCTAAATACTAAAATTCTTTTTAGTAAAGATTTACGATTTGATTCTTACTATGTATTAACTGTATTTTCCTATTCAACGAGCCCTATTCCCTTGGGGTTAGTTGTGATGTTGCTCGCTAGCGCTTTGACGCTCGTTGTCCCTCCCCATTTCAGGTAACGAGCCAGGAGCCCGGAGAGTCGCAGGTTGATGGCGACACACTTTAGTGTCCAGTTGTTTATTTTTTTTAGTTATGTTTTATTTGGAGCTCCACTTTAGATTTTTGTTAGTCATTTGAGGACTATATTCTAGATGTTGTAAAGGCGGTGTGCCTTATTTTCCTTTGCTCAGACTTTCTGTATTTGAATATTATGAGAAACTCTAGTTTATTTATTCAGACATTTGACTGTGTACTTCTATTTGTTGGGTGATGAGATATTAATGTGGTCACTATCATTTCCCTAGTTATTCCTTGTATTATCTTTTACTTGCTTTTGTACCTGCACCTATCGTTGACTCTACTAGATAGATGTTAATTGTGATGGTGAAACATGTTATTGCACGGTATGGTACAAGGCAGGTTTGACATTCTTGGTTTCATCTTGGACTGTAGCCTTGTGTAAACCCAGGGGCGTAACAGTTGGTATCAGAGCCAGGTTTCCAGTATCCTTAGGATCATCCTGTGTCGAGTCGTGGAGCTAGGATAGAGTTTCTTAGGATTCATGTATAGAGTCCGTAAGGAATTCCAAGTATGAGTGAGGGCGATATATGCGTATATCTCAAATTTTGAGAATTTTTTTTTATTGACAACTATCTTGTGTAAATTCAAAGTATTTGTGTGAATACTATATGTTGTGAAAATTTCAATGTGATACGTTATTTATAAGGTCCATTGTGACTCATAAACTATTATTTTCTTATGACCAGAGATAGATGGCAGGACGCGGTAGACCTCGTACCCGTAGAGCTAGCTAGTCAGAGTCACAGCAGACTCCATCAGAGCAGCAGCTAGCTCAATCCGAGCCTCAGCAGGCTCCACCCGAGCCGCAGCAGGCTCCCTAGTATTTGGTGGATATCATGGCTCCTCTTATTGCCCGGATGACAGCAATTGAGGAGCTTGTGGCGAATCATATTGCACCACCACCATCAGTAGCTAGAAAAGTCATTTCTCAAGAAAATGGGACGACTAAGTTTCAGAAGAATAGAGCCACAGAGCAGGAGGCTTGGCTCCGTATGGTGGAGAGGTACCAGAAGATGAGGGCACCAGAGTTCCAGGGATCACCAGACCCCCTTGCAGCCCATAAGTGGAAGGAGGATGTGAGCAACATACTTGACATACTCAGTGTGGATTCAATTCAGAAGCAGATATTGACATCCTATAGCCTGAAGGGAGATGCCGGGAGATGCTACCGACTTCAGTTTACCCCAGAGAAGAGGATGACCCTCACCTGGGAGGACTTCATATACTTCTTTGATGGGCAGTACATTTCTTCTGCAGCACGGACTGGGAAGGAGCTTGAGTTGTCCCGATTGACTCAGGGGGACATGTCAGTTGCGGATTTTGAGAGCCGGTTCATGAAGTTGCTACATTTCACGGGCATGTGGCAGAGGGGAGAGCGTCAGGCTCAGATGTTCTTAGCAGGGATTCGCCCTAATCTCCGACGGTACCTCGTGTTGAGGAGGTTTTATTCAGTTAGGGAGGTAGCTGAGGCTGCCACTTCTCAGGAGATTGAGACTACTATGTTCCAGAAGCACAAGGAAGGGAAGGCCAAGATAGGACAGATTGGGGATAAGAGCAAGAACAAGAGACCCTTTTCTGGACATCAACAGCAGCATCAGGGCCCTTATAAAAGGGGACCCCAACAGGATCAGAGAGCGCATCAACAGCGCAAGTTCCAGGGATCTTGTTTTAATTATCACAAGGTTGGGCATAAGGCATCAGAGTGTCGTAGTGCACCAGCAGGAGCCCAGCAGGGCAAGGGTCCGAACCAGCATCAGTGCCAGCAGGGCAGAGGTTAGGGCCAACAGAACAGGCTTGAGGTACCGCCAGTAGCTCAGAGGACAGAGGGGCAGATTCGAGCAGTTCAGGAGCTTCCTCAGGGGCAGATTGTCCCATATTCTCCATCTCCAGTAGCAGAGCAGTCTTCAGGCACAGGCAGGGTATAAGCCAGTGGAGCTGTAGTGGAGGGTACGTTCTTTGTGAACTCTCTTCCCGCCCGTATTCTTTTCGATTCGGGAGCTTCGTTTTCTTTTATCTCGCATGCATTTATGGATAGACTCCAGCTCATGGCTCAGCCTCTAGGCACCCCTTTATCAGTTTCCACCCCTTTAGGTGAGATATCGCTTCTGGAGAGCGTTTGTAGGAGGTGTACCGTCAGTTTGGACGAGTCAGAGTTTGTAGTTGATTTGATAGTGTTGCATATATCCGAGTTCGATGTCATCCTTGGTATGGATTGGTTGTCTTCCTACCATATTAGTATTGACTGTTTTGCGAAGACAGTCAAGTTGCAAGCGTCCGACGGGTCCAAGATGATTGTAGCCACCTCTCAGGGCAACCGATTTGCGGAGTCATTTCTGGCGTACATCGAGGAGGTGATGCGACGGGATCAGGGTGCTGAGTTATTAGAGACTAGAGTTGTCTTGGAGTATCAGGATGTCTTTCAGGACATACCTGAATTACCTCCAGTAAGAGAGGTAGAGTTCTGTATAGAGTTGCAGGCAGGCATAGCCCCGATATCCCACGCACCCTATCGCATGGCACCAGCTGAGATGAGGGAACTTCAGACCCAGTTGGACGAGTTGCTAGCTCAGGGTTTTATTCGCCGGAGTCATTCTCCGTGGGGCGCGCCGGTCCTCTTCGTGAAGAAGAAGGATGGTAGTATGAGATTATGCATAGATTATAGAGAGTTGAACAAGGTCACTATCCGGAATAGGTACCCACTACCTAGGATTGATGACTTGTTTGACCAGTTGCAGGGAGCATAGTATTTCTCGAAGATTGATCTTCGTTCTGGCTATCATCAGCTACGGGTTCGGAAGATGGATATTCCCAAAACCGCTTTTCTTACTCGATATGGGTCCTTCGAGTTCTTGGTCATGCCATTTGGGTTGACCAATGCACCCGCGGTATTCATGGATTTGATGAACTGGGTTTTTTGTCCCTTCTAAGATCAGTTTGTGATCGTCTTCATTAATGATATACTCATTTACTCGAGATCAGAGGCAGAACACGAGGAGCATCTACGAGTAGCTCTGAGGACTCTGCAAGAGCATCAGTTGTATGCTAAGTTCAGCAAGTGTGAGTTTTGGCTTTCAGAAGTCAGATTTCTTGGCCATGTTATCAGTAAGGAGAGTATAGCAGTGGATCCAGCTAATGTCACAGCAGTTCTTGATTAGGAGCCACCGATGACGGTGATAGAGATTCGCAGCTTTTTGGGCTTAGCGGGCTATTACAGGAAGTTCATTCAGGACTTCTCGAAGATTTCGACGCCGATTACACGTCTTACGAAGATTGGTGTATAGTTCATATAGAGCATGGAGTGCCAGAAGGCCTTTGATATTTTGAAGGCTAAGTTGACTACAGCGCCGGTTCTGACTATTCCGAGCAGTAACAGGACATTCGTTGTGTATACAGATGCATCATTGGTAGGCTTAGGAGGCATATTGATGCAGACTCAGAGGGTAGTAGCCTATATCTCACAGCAGTTGAGGGTGCATGAGCAGAACTAACCCACTCATGACTTGGAGTTAGCAGCGGTGGTATTTGCACTGAAGTCATGGAGACACTACTTATATGGAGTACAGTTTGAGTTATTCACAGACCACCAGAGTCTGAAGTACCTCTTCTCCCAGAAGGAACTCAATCAGAGACAAAGGAGATGTGTTGAGTTTATTAAGGACTACGAGTTCGTGATCCAGTATCATCCGGGGAAGGCGAACGTCGTAGCAGATGCATTAAGCAGGAAGCGTCAGCATCGGGTTTCGGCTTTGAGGTGTTCGCTGCATCGGGACCTTATCACTCTAAGCCAGTTTGACATCAGACCTGAGGTTGGTAGTACCAGTGCATTCTTGGGAGCTATGTCAGTGCAGCCATCTTGGAGGGACAGGGTTGTCAGAGCTCAGTTGGAAGACTCTTGGATTCAAATCCATAAGGAGGAGATTTCCAAAGAGCCTAAGGCAGACTAGACCATTGGAGCAGATGGAGGATTGCGGATGAAGGGTAGACTGGTTATGCCAACTAGTGCAGATATGAAGAGGGAGTTATTTGATGAGGCGCACCGTACTCGGTACACAGTACATCCAGGGACTACCAAGATGTACAAAGGCCTGAAGAGACGTTTCTGGTGGAGTGGTATGTGGAGAGAGATTTTAGACTATGTGGCTAGATGTTTTACCTGTCAGCAGGTGAAGGTAGAGCATCGGAGACCGGCAGGGACGCTTCAGCCTTTGCCTATTCCGGAGTGGAAGTGGGCAGATATTTCTATGGACTTTATAGTGGGGTTGTCGAAGTCGAAGAAGGGGAATGATTCTGTTTGGGTGATAGTGGACTGATTGTCGAAGTCAGCACATTTTATCCCGGTGAGGACCACTTAGACAGCCAAGGCTTATGCGAGGATCTTCATTCAGGAGATTGTTCGACCTTCACGGAGTTCCGGACACGATCGTATCGGACCGAGGATCAGTTTTCACTTAACATTTTTGGAGGAGTTTCCAGGACTCATTTGGCAGCAGGCTTTCTTATAGCAGTGTATTCCACCCTCAGACGGATGGTCAGACGGAGAGGGTGAATCAGGTGTTGGAGGACATGTTGCGGGCATGTGTCATTGACTTCCAAGGCAGTTGGGAGGATCATATTCCATTGGTAGAATTCGCTTATAATAACAGTTATCAGGCGATGATCGGTATGGCTCCATATGAGGCATTGTACGGGAGGCCCTGTAGATCGCCAATATGTTGGGCAGAGCCAGAGGACAGCTTGATGCTTGGGCCAGAGCTAGTGAGGCAGACTACCGAGAATGTAGCATTGATCAGGGAGTGGATTCTAGCCGCTCACAGTCGGCAGAAGAGTTATGCAGATAAGAGGTGAAGACCCTTGGAGTTTTAGGTGGGAGACTCAGTCATGCTGAAGGTATCGCCTATGAAAGGCGTACAGCGATTTGGACGACGTGGGAAGCTTGCGCCGAGATATATTGGACCATTTTAGATTTTAGAGCGCATTGGAGCTGTGTCATACAGACTAGATCTTCCAGGATCGATGTCTAGTATACACAATGTATTTCATATTTCTATGCTCAAGAAACACTTGCATGATGAGGAGCAGCAGTGAGTAATGGATGCACCAGAGATTGAGCTTCGGGAGGATTTGACTACTATTGAGATTCCGGTTTGTATACTTGCCAGGGAGGACAAGAGACTCAGGAATAAGGTAATTCCCTTAGTGAAAGTTCAGTGCAACCGAGGAGGCATTGAGGAGATTTCTTGGGAGCGCAAAGAGGACATGCGTCGCGACTACCCACACTTAGTTGAGCAGGTAAATTAATTCTTATTATGTTATGTATCTTACTTTATGTTTATATCTTTGGTTATGTTTAATTAATTCTTATTATGTTATGTATCTTACTTTATGTTTATATCTTTGGTTATGTTTACATTTAACGCTAGAATGAAGATATTTTCGCTTAACTTTGGTTATGTTTACATTTAACGCTAGAATGAAGATATTTTCGCTTAATTTTTAATCTTTTGGAACACGTGATATATGTATGAGGGGTTCCTTGTTTGGATTTTTCGCCCGATGTACTAATTCCACTAGATTAGGATTTGAGCGAGAATATTACCATTTTAGATCGTTAAGTATAAATATCTCTATATGTTATCTAGTAGTTCATTTCGAGGTTCGTATAATTACCAAATTTCGAGGATGAAATTCTTTTAAAGGGGGGAAGAATGTAAAACCCCCGAAATTTCTATATTGAATATATATGAATTATTAAATAATGAATAATTCTCTTATGATAAATAATCATATATATACATATATATATATATATATATATCAGATGAATGTGATTATCTGTGTTTGAGAACCCATCAAGTGATTCTATGTGAGAGAAATCGAGTCATATGTCCAGCATGTCAATTATTTCGAGCAGCAAGCAATCTTTGGGCTGCGCGGTCGACCGTGGCAGTCGACCGCATCGGTCGACCACACAGCGATCAGAGAGTTTTCTCAAGTTTGGGTCTTATCGGGTTTCGGGCCGGGTTGTGGGTTTTGTATATATACTAATGAACCGAGGCAACCCTCTTTCCATCTGAAATCTGTAACCCTAGCCCCCCTCTCTTCCCTAAAACCCTAATCTTCTTTGCGTGGTGATTTAGGAGGAGTTCTTGAGGATTTACAGCAGTTTTTGGTAGGATTCAGCGAAGGGAAACGTTCTCCTTCAGATTCAGAGATCCATTGCTCACCAGAGGCGAGTAACATCTCGCCCAACTTCACCCCTTTTTATTCTCATGCTTAAATTTTAGTTCTTACTTGGTTTTATGGGCCAAAAAACGTATTTTTGTAGATACAATAGATTCCTTATGACACATGATATAAAAAGCAAATGTTTTCAGTTTTAAAAGTTCACCAATGAACTCTATTATAGAGATCTAGATCTGAATATGTTTTAAAAGGAGAAAATTTCTGTTTTTATTGTTTTAACTATACATAGATCATGTTTAAATATGTTTGGGGATCTTGGTAATGATTTCTAAATGTGTAAACTTTCATTTTTAACTGTTAAATGACATTTTAAGAATGCTATGTTGCTGTTTACTCAAAGAAAGAGAAGACTTATAGGTTTCGAAGCTGACAGAAACCAGATCTGGGTTTCTGTCTGCCTCGCGGTCGACCGCATCGGTCGACCGCATCGGTCGACCACTGGGCGCGCAGAAGGGGCAGTGGGCGTCTGCCCTCTGCGTGGTCGACCGCGGCGGTCGACCGCGACGTCTTGACGGTCGACCGCGACGTCTTGACGGTCGACCGCACCGGTCGACCGTGAGCATATATGCTGAACAGTGAAGTTCATCTCCGTGTGCGGTCGACCGGTGCGGTCGACCGCCGCACAGTATTGTGCACAGTTGGTTTTTTCTAAGTGTTTCATGTGTTCGAGGGATTTCCTCGACTATCTGATACTAGTGTTTACTGTTACCGTGAATCTAAGCATGATAGATGACTTGAGGGTACCAAGTTTAGAATTTTTACGTCGAGACGCATGTGAAATTTGTATAAGTATATTTCTTCATACATATCATCGATAATTACTATTTGGTCTATGTGTTGGGAAAACGATGTAAATTTTAGTCCTCGTGTTGGACTAAAATCCATTAAAGTCCTCATGTTGGACTATAATCCATTTCATTCCTCGTGTTGGACATTCACCTATTAGACCAGGTGTTGACCACTTGTTAAGCTATGAGTATGACACTTATCTGAATCAGGACATAACACTTATGAAAATTTTTGACCTTTAACACTTGTTTGGTTATGACAGGATACAGTATTTTATGTTCCGAGATGAGTTGTATTTCTTTTATTTTTGTTCCTATATTAGGACTCGGATTTAGTGTTTAGAAATTTACAATTTGAGATACAAGGTATATATATGAGGGTTTCCTTGTCTGGATTATTTCGCTCGACGTACCTATGCTCGTATTGTAAATTTCTAAATACTAAAATTCCTTTTAGTAAAGATTTATGATTTGATTCTTGCAATGTATTAACTGTATTTTCCTATTCAACGAGCCCTATTCCCTTGGGGTTGGTTGTGATGTTGCTCGCTAGCGCTTTGACGCTCGTTGTCCCTCCCCATTTCAGGTAACGAGCCAGGAGCTCGGAGAGTCGCAGGTTGATGGCGACACACTTTAGTGTCCAGTTGCTTATTTTTTTAGTTATGTATTATTTGGAGCTCCACTTTAGATTTTTGTTAGTCATTTGAGTACTATATTCTAGATGTTGTAAAGGCGGTGTGCCTTATTTACCTTTGCTCAGACTTTCTGTATTTGAATATTGTGAGAAACTCCAATTTATTTATTCAGACATTTGACTATGTACTTCTATTTGTTGGGTGACGAGATATTAATGTGGTCACTATCATTTCCTCAGTTATTCCTTGTATTATCTTTTACTTGCTTTTGTATCTACACCTGTTGTTGACTCTTCTAGATAGATGTTAATTGTGTTGGTGAAACATGTTATTGCACGGTGTGGTACAAGGCTGGTTTGACATTCTTAGTTTCACCTTGGACTGCAGCCTTGTGTGAACCCAGGGGCATAACAAAGAGCATCTCTGGAAAACTGTCGAATGTTACATGGACGATCTGGTCGTAAAAAGTCGTGACAAAAATAATCACATCAATGACTTGAAGACGATGTTCGATCTAATGTGGACTCACCAATTAAAGATGAATCCTACTAAATCTTTCCTTGGAATGTCCAGCGACAAATTCCTCGGATTCGTCGTCACTACTAAGGGTATTCACATTGATCCAGATAAAGTGAAGGCGATTAACAAATTACAACCTCCAAGAAACCTTAAGGAGCTTAGAGGACTACAAGGATGGTTGGCTTATATCCGTCGGTTCATTTCGAATCTTTCAGGAAAATGTCAACCATTCTCTAGGCTTATAAAGAAAGGCATATCATTTATATGGGATGACGCTTGCCAAAAAGCGTTCAAAGATATTAAAGAATATCTCTTAAGACCTCCAGTGCTCATTGCACCAAAATCGGGTAAACCGTTCTTGATTTATGTCAAGGTGACGAGCCATTCGTTAAGTGCATTACTTGTACATGATGACGATAACGGTCACAAACAAGCAGTGTATTACTTGAGTCGGACCCTTGTAGGCACCGAATCTTGATATCCAATGATCGAAAGAGAGTGTCTCGCCTTAGAATTTGTTGTCCAAAAGATACGACACTACTTGGTTGGGCAAACTATCTACATCATCTCCAATGTAAACCTAGTCAGAATATTCATGACACAGCCTGCTTTCATGAATTGGCGGTTAGCGAAATGGGCTTTACTGCTATCCCAATATGATCTACATTTTAAACAACAAAAGTCAGTCAAGGGACAAGCTATTTGTGATCTCCTGGCAGCTAACCCAACTACGGATATTGCTAAGGTATACGACGATCTGCCAGATGAAACCTACGAAGTCAACGTAACATCCCATCAACAGGTGTCGCGTTTGTACTTCGATAGTGCCTCTCGAGCAACTAATGTAGCAATTTCTACTGGATGTTCTAAGATTTCCTTCAGAGTTGGAGCTGTCTTAGTTTCCCTGGGAAAACATGTGATGCCTACAGCCTACTCCCTGACCGAGCCGTGCTCGAACAACGTAGCCAAATATAATGCGCTGCTTATTGGACTCAGCTTTGCTAAAGAGCTGGGGGTCGAGTATCTCGAAGCTTTCGGTGATTCTCAAGTAGTAGTTAAACGAATTCAGGGAGAGTATGAGGTTAGAAATCAGGATTTGATACCGTACCATAAGGTGGCCGTTGAGATGGCAGAATTGTTTGAAGGATTCTTCATCAAATACATTCCATGCTTAAAAAATGCGTACGCAGATGCGCTGGTAGCATTAGCCGTGTCTCTGGCGTAGCCTTCCGAAACGGAACAATTCGTTACGGTGAGAACTCACCAACTCTTCGTGCCAATCTACGATGAAGATGACAAGGAAGAGGATATTAAAGAAGTACATTCAACTCAAGTCGATTTCAAACCCCGAGATTGGTATTTCCTTATCATTGATTATGTCTTACATGGAATCTTACCAGAAGATGTGAAGGAAAGGGACTCAATCCGATGAAGAGCATCGAGGTTCTACTATAACACGGAGAATCGAACGTTATATCGCAGGTGGTACGATGACTTACTACTACGCTGTTTATCGTTTAAAGAAGCAAAAGAAGTCCTGAAAAAGACGCACGAAGGGGTTTGTGGTGCACACCAACCTGGCCCCAAACTATATGACCGCATCAGAAGAATGGGATATTATTAGCCCACCATGATCAAAGATGCGGTCGCATACGCCCGGAAGTGTCACGCATGTCAAGTGCACACGAATTATATGAACCAATCCCCGGAGCATTTGCATCCTTCGGCTACATCATGACCTTTTGAGACTTGGGGAATGGATATTGTTGGTCCTATAAATCCCCCGTCAATCAAAGGTGATCTATTTATTCTCGCAATTACCGATTACTTCTCCAAATGGGCTGAAGCGATTCTGCTCAGAGAAGTTAAGACAAGCAACATTATCGCATTCATCAAGCACCATATTATCTACCGATATGGTGTCCCAAGACGAATCGTACATGACAACGGTCCTCAGTTCGTCAGTAATGCATTCATCAGATTTTGTGAAAAGTTTAAAATTCAAGATGTCTCGTCAACAGCTTATAATCCCACAGAAAACGGATTAGCTGAAGCCTTTAACAAGACTATCATCAAGCTTCTATCAAAACTCATGAAAACTAACAAACAAGATTGGGATGATAAACTCGGCAAAGCGCTATGGGCTTACCGCACCACAGTTCACACGCCTACTGGCGTAACCCCGTATTCTTTGGTGTACGGGTGCGAAGCCGTCCTTCCGTTGGAAATTCAAATTCCATCTCTTCGAATCGCTCTCGCAACCCAGATGACGACCAAAGAACAACATCAGAAACGTCTCGAAGAACTTGAGATGCTCAACGAAAAGCTCTTAGAAGCTCAACAGCACATTGAGTTCTACCAAGCCAGAATTTCCTGAGCTTTTGTTAAAAAGGTTCGGTAACGGAGTTTTATAGAAGGAGATTTGGTCTTAACTGAAAGACGGCCTATGATCCTTAACTCCAAGAAGAAAGGTAAATTTTAAGCCAAATGGGAAGGGCCGTTTGTAGTAGAGACAGTCTACTCGAGTGGCGCATATCGCCTTATTACCAAGGAAGGCGGCCGGCTTATGATGCCGATAAACGGTAAATTATTAAAAAAAATACTACCCTTAGTATATTCAGGATAAGCAATGTATCGGGAAGTTTCCAGAAGAATACTACAAGTGGTATTCTTAGGGATAACCCAGTTACCGTAAAAGTAATGGATAAGAAATCCACACTTCAACTCTGAATGTATTCAAAGTTAAAGCGTGTTTTATTATTGATAAATGAGATTCGATCATTTTGATAGATCAACCTTTCCTCACAAAATCCTCCACTGATCAAATCAATTAACGGTGGGTCCAGTAAAATTTTAATCCACCAATTCATGGAAATTTTCAAAGCTTGATCACTTAACATCAAAATCCCCCATCGAGGGGCTAGTACAAGACGGTATTTTTACTGCTACCTGTATTCCACTCTCTCTACTTTCAAGTCAAACCTATAAAAGTTAGGGCCGAAGCCAGATTCTTCTCTCGATTCCTTTCATGAACAAGAGGTTCACTTTCAATTTGAGAAATCAAACCTATAAAAGTTAGGATTGTCTCTAACCTCGCTTAGTCAAATCTGCAGATAGTTAGGACTAAGATCGAGTCATCCCTTTTGATAAACGAAGGACTTCCATCTTTTCTTTTTCGGCCAAACCTATGAAAGTTAGGATCAAAATTAGAATTTTTCTTAATAAATGAGGAACTCTTTTCTTGGATCAAACAACCAATCCTATAAAAGTTAGGGTTGCTTGAATCTTTCCGATTCTCGGAGTGGAGATCCCACTCCTAGTTTCATCTTTCCGGATTCTGGGGGTGGAGATCTCATCTCGAGTTTCCTTTCCAACTGAAGATAGAATATAAAATTCTTCCTTTTCAGTGCCGAGAGATAGAATATAAAATTCTTCCTCTTCCATTTTTGGGTTCGTCTTTACCCTAAACAAGACCTAGGGACAAAATATAAAATTCTTCCTATCCAGCATCGGGTTTGTCTTTACCCTAAGAAAAGACGCAATTCTCAACTTCCAATCCGCGCACTTCATGCACGGGGAACTTTATCTTGACTCCTAAATAGAGATAAGCCTACGCCTAACACGTGTTGCCGGTTTAGTCTTTCACCGATTGAAAAAGACATCAGAATATAATTCTAGAGATTTTTTGTTAGCCTTCTTGTTTTGATGATGATTTACAAACAATTTACCACTAATGTTGTTTGTCTAGTGTTTGTGCATTCCTATGTTTTGTAGACAAACAACGTTGTTGGAGGATGGATGGAATAGAGCTTCAACGATCATATCCAAAGGAGGTTGGCGGAATGTCGGTGAAGCCTTACAATTCAAAGTTAAAGATCAAGTTCAAGATTCATTATATATATATATATATAAGTTTTGGTTTCTATGCATATATATAGTTATATATATACATACATGTGTTTTGAGTTTTTATGATTATAAATATGAAATTATATATTTTATATTTTCTATTGTGTTTTTTAAAACATTGCATAGAATATGCAATTTTGTGAAAATATTGTATTCTTAGTTTGTAGACTTCAATATCAGTTTATACATGTTTTACTAAGTCTATAAAAACATTTCACAAAGTTTCAAAAGTTGGTTTATGTCAAAACATCAAAATTCAAATATCTCATATTTTCATGTTTTGGACTATTTTGTAAAATAATGATATTTTTTATTTGGGAAGTCTTTTTAGAAAACCAGTTTTTGTAGCATGTGTATTATCATGTCTACAATCATTCCCCAAAGTTTTACATTTTTTGGAATTTATTTGATATTTTTAAACAGCGTTTTAAAATCAGGAGTTTGTCGGTCGATCGGTGCGGTCGACCGAGAGCTCAATATTTCCATCGGTCGACCGATGCGGTCGACCGAAGATGTCTCTGCTTGTTTTTCTCGCTTTTGACCTGGATAGCGGTTGACTGAAATTTCCGTCGGTCGACCGAAATTTTCGTCGGTCGACCGCTAATGTATCTGTTGGTTCCCAACGGCTATTTTTCTGAGCTGATTTTCTGGGGCTGTTTTTGTCATTTGGTTTGGGGTTCTTGGCTGAGGTTTTGGAGGCTATAAATACCCTCTTTGATCTCAGTTTCTTAACTAAGCTAAGAAGTTTTTAAACAAGGTTTTAAACAAGGGTTTAAGCTTGTTTAGTTTGTTTTTGGGGTTTGCTGATACAAAGAGGAGTTTGCATCATCTGTTGAGGAATTCATCTTCAGTATTCTTTCATCCACTCTTTGTGTTTATAGAGAAGTTTCCTTAACTCTATTTCCTAGCATTTTTACTATTGAATTTTATATCAATCTTATTGCTAGTTCTTATTGAGTTAAGTTTTATTGAATCTCATTGTTACACACACCCACTTGAGCTTATTGTATTTGCATACATAGTATATTAGGGTTGTGAGAGATTGTAACATTGAGTTGTGCTTAATTGAGTTCTCATCTATTGTAGAGAACAAATTTATATTTGTTACATTGTGAGTGTTGTAAGGTTTTCGGTGAGCTAGAAAACCGAGTGTGTTGTGAAGTTTTCGGTGAACTAGAAAACCGAGTGTGAGGAGTGAACGTTGTTCGGTGAGCGTTAAAAACTGACACTGTAAGGTATAAACATTATTCGGGTGAGCGTAAAAAAACCCGATTGTGATAGTGGATTTCTCCCCGGGAGTGGGGAGCGGAGACGTAGGACGGAAGGTCCGAACTCCGTGATCATATAATGTGTTTGAGTGTGCTTTGGCGTTCATTTATATTTATGTTCATATCTTATATCGCCATTGTCCATAGCTCATTATTTATATGATCCACTATCTTGTTTACATTGTTTACCCTTGTGTTTATATATCCTTGCATATATAGTTCATCATATAGGATATATTTCATTATTCATATTGCTTATCCTAGCTCATATATCTTGTTGTATTTCATACTTGCTAGGATAACTTGTTAATTAGATTTAATTAGCATATAATCAGATTAGATTAGCATAAGACCCTAATCACCCCCCCTCTAGGGTCAAACATACATCACTGGTGCACGTGGTTGGGGAGTCTTCCAGGCTTTCCTCCCAGTAATAGTTGTTTCTTGGACATTGAGGAACTCAAAAGTCAAATCTCGTAAGCCCATTTGCAAATAACCTACCATTGCAGAGAGAAGACTTAAAGGTCTTCCGTGATCCAGGAGAACGGCTGGGTATACTATATATTGTGCCCACGTTGGAGAAATCCAAGTGGAGCAAACATGATAAAAAGATGTTTATTATGAACAAGCTTATGTTAGAATTTTTATTAAATGCATTTGATTCATTTATGTCTAACAAGCTTGATTCTTTTGATAGTGCTTAAACCTTATGGAAATTTATTTAAGCACATCAAGGAGACTTGGAGGCGATCCAACAAGCTTTGGAGGATCCGACTTCAAGTTCATATGGAGCATCATGCAAACGAGCACTAGGTGATAGCCCTAGTGAGGTTTGCGAGTTCGAAACCATTAATGATTTACCTAATGATGAACTTGCTTGTGCTAGTGAAAAATTATTGCATGCCTTTAACAAATTACAAAATGATTTTAATGATTTAAAAAGCAAGCATGATGTTTTAGAATCCAATCATGAGGAGCTAGTGTCAAAATTGAATGTCATTGTAAAAGAAAATACCATGCTTAAAGAAAACAATGACATGTTAATTTTGGAAAATAAAAAATTAACCACATCTATAACTAGCTTATCTCATGAAAAAGATAATGACAACTTAGAAGTAGAGAACATACAAAATGATATCGCTTCCTTTATAAATGATTATTTATGTTCTACTTCTAAAACTGCATATGTGCATAAAAATGAAGATTTGAATCTAATGAATAAAAGCATTTCATCTTTAGATTCAACTTTGAAAATATGCATTAATAATCATAAGAATCTTATGGATATGTGTGCCAAGACTAAGTCAAAATCATCCACTCATTATACACACATGTATAACAAAACTTATATGTGTTCTATATGCGGCCGTCAAGGTCATTTAGCTAAGTTTTGTTATGATGCACACAAAACTAATAAGAATTCTAATGCTCCTTGTGCATCTCATATAGCTTCTTCATCTTGTACACTTACACATTCACATGCTCATTCTCACAAAGTTCATCATAAGTATGCTAGTGTGTTCAAGTGTTATCATTGTGGTCGTTTTGGTCATTTGGCCAAATATTGCTTTGATTTGAAAAGAAAATCTCATTTGACAAATGCTTCCAATAGACCACATGTTTTTAAATATGATGTTTATGGTAGGTTTGGACATCTTTCTAAATTTTGTTTTGATTTGAAAAATACTCCAAATTTGCAATTTGCTCTAAAAAGACCACCTTTGTTTAATGATGTTTCTCATTTGCAAAATAATTTTAAAAGAAAATATTTATTTGCAAATGTTTCCCATGCACGAGCTAATGGTCCACAAAAACAAATGGATCTCTTTATTGCACATATTGCAATCGGAAGGGCCATTTGAGCGATTATTGCTTTGACTATGTTAGTGCACCACATATGCCTAAGAGGGTTCATAACCCTATGGCTTTGAGCTTTAATGATAGGGGTCATGTCCCGAAATCTTTTGGCACCAATAGTTCTTGGGTACCAAAATAAATTTGATTTTTAAACCAAGAATTTTAATGTTTTATCTTTCTTTTTCTAGGTTTTAAAAATTATGCTTTAAAATCTTTTGGTTATGAAAACAATTTTTCTTGTATCAAATATTTTGTTTTCATGATTATTATTTTTGTTTTGATGAGAGGACTATGTTTATATAACCCTCCGGATTTATTGGTTGTTTATTCCCAAATCTTGTTTACAGGGTGCTAAAAATGTTTATATGGGTTGTTACTAGCTCAAGAGCTAGATATGGTTGCCTCTCTTGAAATTCTTTTGTCAAAGATTTTGTTTTGAATTGTTGCTTTGAATTCATTATATTTCACTTATATGATGATATTTATGTGTTTGTGCTTATGGATCATCTATTTGTGTCTTATAATGTATTCTATAAGTGGTTTGATCAAGTTATACAAAGAAAGTTTTCTTCTTTGATCAAACATTGCTTTTGGACTCAAATCTTGATTTATGATTTTATTTGAGTGATTTGTTTTTATTCGAAAACTCTTTTTGCATGATTCTCATGTTTCTCTTCTTTTGATTTCATAAATCTGCCTTTACAAATGTTTTTATGTTCTTAGATATGAGACACTATCTTTCACTTTGATATATTTATATATGTTCTCATTATCTTTTGTATGTGAGTTGTGTTTAGCATTTATGCTTACTCACATATGTATGCCATGATCTTCATTTCATAGATTCTATATGGCATTTTGATAGGGGGAGCAATCCCTATGTATTTCTTGTTTTATACTCACCCATGCTTATAGGTAGGGGGAGCTTTCGCTCTCTTCATTCCTTTGTCCCCTTTTTGATATTGTCAAAGAGGGAGACATATTGTGAGTATACATTTTCGTGTTTATATGCATGTGAATTATAATTTATATATTCATTTCCTTTCATGCATATATCTTCTTTGTAAATTGTTTGTCATCATCAAAAAGGGGGAGATTGTTAGCCTTCTTGTTTTGATGATGATTTACAAACAATTTACCACTAATTTTTTTTGTCTGGTGTTTGTGCATTCCTATGTTTTGTAGACAAACATCATTGTTGGAGGATGGATGGAATAGAGCTTCAACGATCATATCCAAAGGAGGTTGGCGGAATGTCGGTGAAGCCTTACAATTTAAGTAAAAGATCAAGTTCAAGCTTCATCCGCGAGATTACTAAGTCGAGCTTATTGAAGATCAAGATCAAGCTTGCGTATATCTAGTTTAGAATTTATATTATGTGTGTTAAGTACGTTAAGCTCAATATCAGTACACACACATTTATTGGTTTCTTCGTATATATATATATATATATATATA
>NW_017972872.1:39117-65668 GCF_001876935.1 Asparagus officinalis | reverse complement strand
TCAAGTTTGAAATTGATTTGTTACGTTTAATTGAATTTACAAAATCATGTTTTCGTTCGTGCATGTTCGTGCATGTTTTTACAAAACAGATGATTTTTCACAAATGGGAATTGATATTTAAGAAATTCTTTCTTTGACATTTTTATCTACATGTTTACAAACTTCTCTAAAAATTTTACTATTTTTTGAGTTGATTTACTGTGCCTAATTGATTTTACAAAATCGTGTATCACAGCAGATTTTCAGAAACTGTATTTCTGTGTTAAAACATTTATTTCTCTCAACTGGAAAATTATTTTTCAGAAATTCTTTCTCTAATATGTTTTTATACATGTCTAGAACCTTTCCTCAAAATTTCATAATTTTTGGAGCTGTTTTACTATTTTTAACCGATTTTATAAAATCGGATATACCTGCTTCAGTACCGTCGGTCGACCGAAATTTCCGCCGGTCGACCGCCAATGTATCCGTTGGTTCCCATCGGCTATTTTTCTGGGCTGATTTTCTGGTGCTGTTTTTGTCATTTGGTTTGGGGTTCTTGGCTGAGGTTTTTGAGGCTATAAATACCCTCTTTGATCTTAATTTCTTAAGTAAGCTAAGAAGTTTTTAAACAAGGTTTTAAACAAGGGTTTAAGCTTTTTTAGTTTGTTTAGTTTGTTTTTGGGGTTTGCTGTTACAAAGAGGAGTTTGCATCATCTGTTGAGGAATTCATCTTCAATATTCTTTCATCCACTCTTTGTGTTTATAGAGAAGTTTCCTTAACTCTATTTCCTAGCATTTTTACTATTGAATTTCATATCAATCTTATTGCTAGTTCTTATTGAGTTAAGTTTTATTGAATCTCATTGTTACACACACCCACTTGAGCTTATTGTATTTGCATACATAGTATATTAGGGTTGTGAGAGATTGTAACATTGAGTTGTGCTTAATTGAGTTCTCATCTATTGTAGAGAACAAATTTATATTTGTTACATTGTGAGTGTTGTAAGGTTTTCGGTGAGCTAGAAAACCGAGTGTGTTGTGAAGTTTTCGGTGAACTAGAAAACCGAGTGTGAGGAGTGAACGTTGTTCGGTGAGCGTTGAAAACTGACACTATGAGGTATTAACATTATTCGGGTGAGCGTAGAAAACCCGGTTGTAATAGTGGATTTCTCCCCGGGAGTGGGGAGCTGAGACGTAGGACGGAAGTGCCGAACTCCGTGATCATATAGTGTGTTTGAGTGTGCTTTGGCGTTCTTTTATATTTATGTTCATATCTTATATCACAATTGTCCATAGCTCATTATTTATATGATCGACTATCTAGTTCATATTGTTTACCCCTTGTGTTAGTTTTATATCCTTGCATATACATATATCATATTGTATATCTCTTTGATCGGATATATCATCTTGTGTTAGTTTATATATCCTTGCATATATATATTCATCATATAGGATATATCTCATTGTTCATATTGCTTATCCTAGCTTATATAGTTGTTATATTTCATACTTGCTAGGATAACTTGTTAATAAGTTTTTAATTGGCATTTAATCGGATTAGATTAGCATAAGACCCTAATCACCCCCCCTCTAGGGTCTAACAATTGGTATCAGAGCTTGGTGCTCTTTGATTTAAGGTCTAATCGCCTTGAGTTAAAGATCCAAGTTATCTTTTTTGTGCTAATCTTGTTTTGATTGCATTTGTATCTTGCTTGCATATTTTTACAAATTATGGATATGAATGATGCATCTTGTTTAGGCTATGATTCTAGTATTGCTCCTAAATTCAATGCTTTCCCTTATGCTCAATGGTGTTTTAGATTCAAAATATTTGTTCAATCTAAAAATATCGATTTATGGGAAATCATTGATTGTGCTTATATTGTGCCCACGTTGGAGAAATCCAAGTGGAGCAAACATGATAAAAAGATGTTTATTATGAACAAGCTTATGTTAGAATTTTTATTAAATGCATTTGATTCATTTATGTCTAATAAGCTTGATTCTTTTGATAGTGCTTACACCTTATGGAAATTTATTGAAGCACATCAAGGAGACTTGGAGCCGATCCAACAAGCTTTGAAGGATCCGACTTCAAGTTCATATGGAGCATCATGCACACGAGCACTAGGTGATAGCCCTAGTGAGGTTTGCGAGTTCGAAACCATTAATGATTTACCTAATGATGAACTTGCTTGTGCTAGTGAAAATTATTGCATGCCTTTAACAAATTACAAAATGATTTTATGATGTTTTAAAATCCGATCATGAGAAGCTAGTGTCCAAATTTGATGTCATTGAAAATGAAAATACTATGCTTAAAGAAAGCAATGACTTATTAAATTTGGAAAATGGAAATTTGATTTCATCTATTGCTAGCCTATCTCATGCTAAGATTGATGCCATGTTAGAAGTAGAGAACATAAAGAATGATACAGCTTCTTTTATAAATAACTATTTATGTTCTACTTCTAAAAATGCATATGTGCCTAAAAATGAAGATTTGAATCTTATGAATAAAAGCATTTCATCTTTAATTCAACTTTGAAGACATGCATTAATAATCATAAGAAGCTTATGGATATGTGTGCCAAGACTAAGTCAAAATCATCCACTCATTATGCACACATGTATAGCAAAACTTATAAGTGTTCTATATGCGGTCGTCAAGGTCATTTAGCTAACTTTTGTTATGATGCATACAAAACTAATAAGAATTCTAATGCTCCTTGTGCATCTCATATAGCTTATTCATCTTATACACTTACACATTCACATGCTCATTCTCACAAAGTTCATCATAAGCATGCTAGTGTGTTCAAGTGTGATCATTGTGGTCGTTTTGGTCATTTGGCCAAATATTGCTTTGATTTGAAAAGAAAATCTCATATGACAAATGCTTCCAATAGACCACATATTTTTAAATGTGATGTTTGTGGTAGGTTTGGACATCTTGCTAAATTTTGTTTTGATTTGCAAAATACTCCAAATTTGCAATTTGCTCCAAAAAGACCACCTTTGTTTAATGATGTTTCTCATTTGCAAAATAATTTTAAAAGAAAATCTTTATTTGCAAATGTTTCCCGTGCACGAGCTAATGGTCCACAAAAACAAATGGATCTCTTTCATTACACATATTGCAATCGGAAGGGTCATTTGAGCGATTATTGCTTTGACTATGTTAGTGCACCACATATGCCTAAGAGGATTCATAACTCTAGGGCTTTGAGCTTTAATGATAGGGGTCATGTCCCGAAATCTTTTGATACTAAGAGTTCTTGGGTACCAAAATAAATTTGATTTTTAAACCAAGAATTTTAATGTTTTTATCTTTCTTTTTCTAGGTTTTAAAAATTATGCTTTAAAATCTTTTGGTTATGAAAACAATTTCTCTTGTATCAAATTTTTTGTTTTCATGATTATTATTTTTGTTTTGATGAGAGGACTATGTTTATATAACCCTCCGGATTTATTGGTTGTTTATTCCCAAATCTTGTTTACAGGGTGCTAAAAATGTTTATATGGGTTATTACTAGTTCAAGAGCTAGATATGGTTGCCTCTCTTGAAATTCTTTTGTCAAAGATTTTGTTTTGAATTGTTGCTTTGAATTCATTATATTTCACTTATATGATAATATTTATTTGTTTGTGCTTATGGATCATCTATTTGTGTCTTATAATGTATTCTATAAGTGGTTTGATCAAGTTATACAAAGAAAGTTTTCTTCTTTGATCAAACATTGCTTTTGGACTCAAATCTTGATTTATGATTTCATTTGAGTGATTTGTTTTTATTCGAAAACTCTTTTTGCATGATTCTCATGTTTCTCTTCTTTTGTTTTCATAAATCTACCTTTACAAATATTTTATGTTCTTAGATATGAGACACTATCTTTCACTTTGATATATTTATATATGTTCTCATTATCTTTTGTATGTGAGTTGTGTTTAGCATTTATGCTTACTCACATATGTATGCCATGATCTTCATTTCATAGATTCTATATGGCATTTTGATAGGGGGAGCAATCCCTATGTATTTCTTGTTTTATACTCACCCATGCTTATTGGTAGGGGGAGCTTTCGCTCTCTTCATTACTTTGTCCCCTTTTTGATGTTGTCAAAGGGGGAGACATATTGTGAGTATACATTTTCGTGTTTATATGATGATTTACAAACAATTTACCACTAATGTTGTTTGTCTAGTGTTTGTGCATTCCTATGTTTTGTAGACAAACAACATTGTTAGAGAATGGATGGAATAGAGCTTCAACGATCATATCCAAAGGAGGTTGGCGGAATGTCGGTGAAGCCTTGCAATTCGAGTAAAAGATCAAGTTCAAGCTTCATCCGCGAGATTACCAAGTCGAGCTTATTGAAGATCAAGATCAAGCTTGGGTAATCTACTTTAGATTTTATATTATGTGTGTTAGTTTTTATGATTATAAATATGAATTTATATATTTCATATTTTCTATTGTGTTTTTGAAAACATTGCATAGAATATGCAATTTTGTGAAAATATTGTATTCTTAGTTTGTAGACTTCAATATCAGTTTATACATGTTTTACTAAGTCTATAAAAACATTTCACAAAGTTTCAAAAGTTGGTTTATGTCAAAACATCAAAATTCAAGTATCTCATATTTTCATGTTTTGGACTATTTTGTAAAATAATGATATTTTTTATTTGGGAGGTCCTTTCTGATAAACAGTGTTTTAAAATCAGCAAACAGTTTTCAGAACCTGGTTTTTTCATATATCAGTAGTCGGTCGACCGTACCGGTCGACCGCTCCTGTGTTCATTTGTTATTGGGCAGCAGAGAGTTTGTCGGTCGACCGGTGCGGTCGACCGAGAGCTCAATATTTCCATCGGTCGACCGATGCGGTCGACCGAAGATGTCTCTGCTTGTTTTTCTCGTTTTTGACCTGGATAGCGGTCGACCAAAATTTCTGTCGGTCGACCGAAATTTCCGCCGGTCGATCGCTAATGTATCCGTTGGTTCCCAACGGCTATTTTTCTGCGCTGATTTTCTGGGGCTGGGGCTGTTTTTGTCATTTGGTTTGGGGTTCTTGGCTTAGGTTTTGGAGGCTATAAATACCCTCTTTGATCTCAGATTCTTAACTAAGCTAAGAAGTTTTTAAACAAGGTTTTAAACAAGGGTTTAAGCTTGTTTAGTTTGTTTAGTTTGTTTTTGGGGTTTGTTGTTACAAAGAGGAGTTTGCATCATCTGTTGAGAAATTCATCTTCAATATTCTTTCATCCACTCTTTGTGTTTATAGAGAAGTTTCCTTAACTCTATTTTCTAGCATTTTTACTATTGAATTTCATATCAATCTTATTGCTAGTTCTTATTGAGTTAAGTTTTATTGAATCTCATTGTTACACACACCCACTTGAGCTTATTGTATTTGCATACATAGTATATTAGGGTTGTGAGAGATTGTAACATTGAGTTGTGCTTAATTGAGTTCTCATCTATTGTAGAGAACAAATTTATATTTGTTACATTGTGAGTGTTGTATGGTTTTCGGTGAGCTAGAAAACCGAATGTGTTGTGAAGTTTTCGGTGAACTAGAAAACCGAGTGTGAGGAGTGAACGTTGTTTGGTGAGCGTTGAAAACCAACACTGTGAGGTATAAACATTATTCGGGTGAGGGTAGAAAACCCGATTGTGATAGTGGATTTCTCCCCGGGAGTGGGGAGCGGAGACGTAGGACGGAAGGTTCGAACTCCGTGATCATATAGTGTGTTTGAGTGTGCTTTGGCGTTCATTTATATTTATGTTCATATCTTATATCGCCATTGTCCATAGCTCATTATTTATATGATCCACTATCTAGTTCATATTGTTTACCCCTTGTGTTAGTTTTATATCCTTGCATATACATATATCATATTGTATATCTCTTTGATTGGATATATCATCTTGTGTTAGTTTATATATCCTTGCATATATATATTCATCATATAGGATATATCTCATTGTTCATATTGCTTATCCTAGCTTATATAGTTGTTATATTTCATACTTGCTAGGATAACTTGTTAATTAATTTTAATTGGTATTTAAATCGGATTAGATTAGCATAAGACCCTAATCACCCCCCTCTAGGGTCTAACAATTGCAATTGGTATCAGAGCTTGGTGCTCTTTGATTTAAGGTCTAATCGCCTTGAGTTAAAGATCCAAGTTATATTTTTGTGCTAATCTTGTTTTGATTGCATTTGTATCTTGCTTGCATATTTTTTACAAATCATGGATATGAATGATGCATCTTGTTTAGGCTATGATTCTAGTATTGCTCCTAAATTCAATGTTTTCCCCTATGCTCAATGGTGTTTTAGATTTAAAATATTTGTTCAATCTAAAAATATCGATTTATGAGAAATCATTGATTGTGCTTATATTGTGCCCACGTTGGAGAAATCCAAGTGGAGCAAACATGATAAAAAGATGTTTATTATGAACAAGCTTATGTTAGAATATTTATTAAATGCATTTGATTCATTTATGTCTAACAAGCTTGATTCTTTTGATAGTGCTTACACTGATACGAGTTGCCGTGCGAGCACCCTTTGGTCGCGGAATTACCAAAAGGTGGGTTGAGAAGAGGACGATCAAAACACAAGAACAATTCAGTTTGGCGAAGGAAAATACCTTCTCTAGATTATGAAGAACAAAATATTACAATCTCTATCTCACAATCTCACTCTAGAATTGAAGAACAAGCTCTCCAAATCTCAATCTAGAATCTAATCTCTCTTGATTAAACTCTCTGACCTAAAAAGAAGATCTTTAGAAACCCTAAAACAATCCCTTATATAGGTGTACAAACGTGGATGGCAGTTTGGTAAATAACCAGACCCAAAACCAACAGGAAAACGCGTGAACAGAATCCCAAACGAACCAGGAAACCATCGATGAGTCGACTCATGACTGAAATAACCAAAACCAAACCCAACTAGAATTCCTTCAAAACAGAAACCAAGTCTGCCTAGGAAACCTCGATGAGTCGGCTCATGACTGAGATGAGTCGACCGAGCAGAAGCTTTTGACAAAACGGCTAGGTTTCGTGAGTCGACTCATTACAGACATGAGTCGACTCAACCTGATGAGTCGACTCATGTACCGTATGAGTCGACTCACGAGCTGAAATCTGGATTCTTCGAATCTGCTGCTCGCCGTCTCGTTCCACGCTTCCACCTGTGCTCCGCCGTGTCGTTTCATACTACTATTCTCAAGATATCATGAGAATCACCTATCCTCAAGCTCCCATGAGGACGCTTTTCCGAAGAGAAGATACACCCGTATCATGTGTCCCCTCTTTAAGAACTTGAAGTCCCGTTCAAGTTAGAACTTCAGCTGAGGAAACTCTCGAGCCCCTCCATCTTTGTTGACTTCAGTCATCTTCTTCTTCCTTAATCTCTGAACTCCTTCCAAAGAAAAGGATCTCGCTAAGCTCCTTGTATTGCGAACGAGTCAGGACCATACACATGATGCCCCTTCATCGGATCTGATTCTCTAATACCAACTTGATACGAGTTGCCGTGCGAGCAGCGTTTGGTCGCGGAATTACAAAAAGGTGGGTTGAGAAGAGGACGACCAAAACACAAGAACAATTCAGTTTGGCGAAGGAAAATACCTTCTCTAGATTATGAAGAACAAAAGATTACAATCTCTCTCTCACAATCTCACTCTAGAATTGAAGAACAAGCTCTCCAAATCTCAATCTAGAATCTAATCTCTCTTGATTAAACTCTCTGATCTAAAAGATTCCCTCTTGATTCTAAGATCTCGTAGAACCTCACTATCTAAACCCTAATCCTTTTGATTAGGATCTCACTTAGACCTAAAACTCTTTAGATCTACATCTTGGCCTCTCACCTCCTGTTTAGAACCCTAAACAGTCCCTATTTATAGGGTTTACAACGTGGTGGCAATCTGGTAAATAACCAAAACCAAACCCAACTAGAATTCCTTCAAAACAGAAACCAAGTCTTCCCAGGAAACTTCGATGAGTCGACTCATGACTGAGATGAGTCGACCGAGCAGAAGCTTTTGACAAAACGGCTAGGTTTCGTGAGTCGATTCATTACAGACATGAGTCGACTCAACCTGATGAGTCGACTCATGTACCGTATGAGTCGACTCACGAGCTGAAATCTGGATTCTTCGAATCTGCTGCTCGCCGTCTCGTTCCACGCTTCCACCTGTGCTCCGTCGTGTCGCTTCACACTACTATTCTCAAGATATCATGAGAATCACCTATCCTCAAGCTCCCATGAGGATCGCTTTTCCGAAGAGAAGATACACCCGTATCATACACCTTATGGAAATTTATTGAAGCACATCAAGGAGACTTGGAGGCAATCCAACAAGCTTTGGAGGATCCGACTTCAAGTTCATATGGAGCATCATGCACACGAGCACTAGGTGATAGCCCTAGTGAGGTTTGCGAGTTCGAAACCATTAATGATTTACCTAATGATGAACTTGCTTGTGCTAGTAAAAAATTATTGCATGCCTTTAACAAATTGCAAAATGATTTTAATGATTTAAAAAGCAAGCATGATGTTTTAGAATCCAATCATGAGGAGCAAGTGTCAAAATTGAATGTCATTGCAAAAGAAAATACCATGCTTAAAGAAAACAATGACATGTTAATTTTGGAAAATAAAAAATTAAGCACATCTATAACTAGCTTATCTCATGAAAAAGATAATGCCAACTTAGAAGTAGAGAACATACAAAATGATACCGCTTCCTTTATAAATGATTATTTATGTTCTACTTCTAAAAATGCATATGTGCCTAAAAATAAAGATTTGAATCTTATGAATAATAGCATTTCATCTTTAGATTCAACTTTGAAGATATGCATTAATAATCATAAGAAGCTTATGGATATGTGTGCCAAGACTAAGTCAAAATCATCCACTCATTATGCACACATGTATAGTAAAACTTATAAGTGTTCTATATGCGGCGGTCAAGGTTATTTAGCTAAGTTTTGTTATGATGCACACAAAACTAATAAGAATTCTAATGCTCCTTGTGCATCTCATATAGCTTCTTCATCTTATACACTTACACATTCACATGCTCATTCTCACAAAGTTCATCATAAGCATGCTAGTGTGTTCAAGTGTGATCATTGTGGTCGTTTTGGTCATTTGGCCAAATATTGCTATGATTTGAAAAGAAAATCTCATTTGACAAATGCTTCCAATAGACCACATGTTTTTAAATGTGATGTTTGTGGTAGATTTGGACATCTTGCTAAATTTTGTTTTGATTTGCAAAATACTCCAAATTTGCAATTTGCTCCAAAAAGACCACCTTTGTTTAATGATGTTTCTCATTTGCAAAATAATTTTAAAAGAAAATCTTTATTTGCAAATGTTTCCCGTGCACAAGCTAATGGTCCACAAAAACAAATGGATCTCTTTCATTGCATATATTGCAATCGGAAGGGCCATTTGAGCGATTATTGCTTTGACTATGTTAGTGCACCACATATGCCTGAGAGGGTTCATAACCCTAGGGCTTTGAGCTTTAATGATAGTGGTCATGTCCCGAAATCTTTTGGTACCAAGAGTTCTTGGGTACCAAAATAAATTTGATTTTTAAACCAAGAATTTTAATGTTTTTATCTTTCTTTTTCTAGGTTTTAAAAATTATGCTTTAAAATCTTTTGGTTATGAAAACAATTTTTCTTGTATCAAATCTTTTGTTTTCATGATTATTATTTTTGTTTTGATGAGAGGACTATGTTTATATAACCCTCCGGATTTATTGGTTGTTTATTCCCAAATCTTGTTTACAGGGTGCTAAAAATGTTTATATGGGTTGTTACTAGCTCAAGAGCTAGATATGGTTGCCTCTCTTGAAATTCTTTTGTCAAAGATTTTGTTTTGAATTGTTGCTTTGAATTCATTATATTTCACTTATATGATGATATTTATGTGTTTGTGCTTATGGATCATCTATTTGTGTCTTATAATGTATTCTATAAGTGGTTTGATCAAGTTATACAAAGCAAGTTTTCTTCTTTGATCAAACATTGCTTTTGGACTCAAATCTTGATTTATGATTTTATTTGAGCGATTTGTTTTTATTCGAAAACTCTTTTTGCATGATTCTCATGTTTCTCTTCTTTTGATTTCATAAATCTACCTTTACAAATGTTTTATGTTCTTAGATATGAGGCACTATCTTTCACTTTGATATATTTATATATGTTCTCATTATCTTTTGTATGTGAGTTGTGTTTAGCATTTATGCTTACTCACATATGTATGCCATGATCTTCATTTCATAGATTCTATATGGCATTTTGATAGGGGGAGCAATCCCTATGTATTTCTTGTTTTATACTCACCCATGCTTATAGGTAGGGGGAGCTTTCGCTCTCTTCATTCATTTGTCCCCTTTTTGATGTTGTCAAAGGGGGAGACATATTGTGAGTATACATTTTCGTGTTTATATGCATGTGAATTATAATTTATATATTCATTTCCTTTCATGCATATATCTTCTTTGTAAATTGTTTGTCATCATCAAAAAGGGGGAGATTGTTAGCCTTCTTGTTTTGATGATGATTTACAAACAATTTACCACTAATGTGGTTTGTCTAGTGTTTGTGCATTCCTATGTTTTGTAGACAAACAACATTGTTAGAGGATGGATGGAATAGAGCTTCAACGATCATATCCAAAGGAGGTTGGCGGAATGTCGGTGAAGCCTTGCAATTCAAGTAAAAGATCAAGTTCAAGCTTCATCCGCGAGATTACCAAGTCGAGCTTATTGAAGATCAAGATCATTGCTTGGGTAATTTAGTTTAGGAATTTATATTATGTGTGTTAGTACTTTAAGCTCAATCATATAGTTATATATATACATACATGTGTTTTGAGTTTTTATGATTATATATATGAAATTATATATTTCATATTTTCTATTGTGTTTTTGAAAACATTGCATAGAATATGCAATTTTGTGAAAATATTGTATTCTTAGTTTGTAGACTTCAATATCAGTTTATACATGTTTTACTAAGTCTATAAAAACATTTCACAAAGTTTCAAAAGTTGGTTTATGTCAAAACATCAAAATTCAAGTATCTCATATTTTCATGTTTTGGACTATTTTGTAAAATAATGATATTTTTTATTATCATGTCTACAATCATTCCCCAAAGTTTTACATTTTTTGGATTTTATTTGATATTTTTAAACACTGTTTTAAAATCAGCAAACAGTTTTCAGAACCTGGTTTTTTCATATATCAGTAGTCGGTCGACCGCACCGGTCGACCTCTCCTGTGTTCATTTGTTATTGGGCAGCAGAGAGTTTGTCGATCGACCGGTGCGGTCGACCGAGAGCTCAATATTTCCATCGGTCGACCGATGCGGTTGACCGAAGAAGTCTCTGCTTGTTTTTCTCATTTTTGACCTAGATAGCGGTCGACCGAAATTTCCGTCGGTCGACCGAAATTTCCGCCGGTCGACCGCCAATGTATCCGTTGGTTCCCAACGGCTATTTTTCTGAGCTGATTTTCTGCGGCTGTTTTTGTCATTTGGTTTGGGGTTCTTGGCTGAGGTTTTGGAGGCTATAAATACCATCTTTGATCTCAGTTTCTTAACTAAGCTAAGAAGTTTTTAAACAAGGTTTTAAACAAGGGTTTAAGCTTGTTTAGTTTGTTTAGCTTGTTTTTGGGGTTTGCTGATACAAAGAGGAGTTTGCATCATCTGTTGAGGAATTCATCTTCAATATTCTTTCATCCTCTCTTTGTGTTTATAGAGAAGTTTCCTTAACTCTATTTCCTAGCATTTCTACTATTGTATTTCATATCAATCTTATTGCTAGTTCTTATTGAATTAAGTTTTTATTTTTATCTCATTGTTACACACACCCACTTGAGCTTATTGTATTTGCATACATAGTATATTAGGGTTGTGAGAGATTATAACATTGAGTTGTACTTAATTGAGTTCTCATCTATAGAAAACCGAGTGTGTTGTGAAGTTTTTAGTGAACTAGAAAACCGAGTGTGAGGAGTGAACGTTGTTCTGTGAGCGTTGAAAACCGACACTGTGAGGTATAAATGTTATTCGGGTGAGCGTAGAAAACCCGGTTGTGATAGTGGATTTCTCCCCTGGAGTGGGGAACGGAGACGTAGGACGGAAGGTCCAAACTCCGTGATCATATAGTGTGTTTGAGTGTGCTTTGGCGTTCATTTATATTTATGTTCATATCTTATATCGCCATTGTCCATAGCTTAATATTTATATGATCCACTATCTAGTTCATATTGTTTGCCCCTTGTGTTAGTTTTATATCCTTGCATATACATATATCATATTGTATATCTCTTTGATCGGATATATCATCTTGTGTTAGTTTATATATCCTTGCATATATATATTCATTATATAGGATATATCTCATTGTTCATATTGCTTATCCTAGCTTATATAGTTGTTATATTTCATACTTGCTAGGATAACTTGTTAATTAATTTTAATTGGTATTTAAATCGGATTAGATTAGCATAAACCCCCCCCTCCTCTAGGGTCTAACAATTGGTATCAGAGCTTGGTGCTCTTTGATTTAAGGTCTAATTGCCTTGAGTTAATGTAGAACCCCGTAAATTTTATATGAATATATATGAATTATTAGTAAATAAATAATTCTTTTATGATAAATAGCTTGAGGTCATTGATGTACATGATAACAAGTTAATTGAGATGATATGAGAGTATAGGTGTAGAGTTTTGTGCGTTGGTTTTGCAAATACGTAAAACATGCACAAAAACAAAATTTTTCCAGATCAGTCGACACATCAGTCGATTCGTCGTCACCACTAAAGGTATACATATCGATCCTGATAAGGTGAAGGCGATACACGAGCTGCAACCTCCTAGAAATCTGAGAGAGCTCAGAGGATTGCAAGGGCGGCTAGCTTACATCCGGCGTTTCATCTCAAACCTTTCTGGGAAGTGCCAACCATTCTCTAAGCTAAACAAGAAAGGGGTGTCATTCATCTGGGATGACGCCTGCTAAAAAGCATTCGAAGATATCGTATCTGACGAATCCTCCTGTTCTCATTGCACCGAAGTCGGGTAAACTGTTCTTGATTTACATCAAGGCGATGAACCACTCGATAAGTGCTTTACTAGCGCAAGACGACGATAACGGTCACGAACAGGCAGTTTATTACCTAAGTCGGACCTTGATAGGCGCCGAGTCTCGGTATCCGATGATTGAGAAAGAATGCCTCGCATTGGTATTTGCAATGCAAAAGATGCGGCATTACTTGGTTGGACAGACGATTTACGTCATTTCCAATGTTAACCCAGTACGGGTATTTATGACGCAACGGGCCTCTATGAATTGGCGGTTAGTGAAATGGGCCCTTCTCTTGTCCCAATATGATTTGCACTTCAAGCAACAGAAGTCGATCAAAGGACAAGCGATTTGCGATCTTTTGGTGGCAAACCCGACCACAGATACGACAGAAGTATATGATGACTTGCCGGACGAAACCCATGAGGTTAACACTATGTCGCACCAACAAGTATGGCAGTTATATTTCGATGATGCCTCAAGGTCAGTTAATAGGGTAATAACCCCAGGAGGTTCTACAGATTCCTCCGGGGTAGGAGTTGTCTTAATCTCCCCGGGGAAGCATGTGATGCCTCGGGCTTATTCATTGACTAGTCCGTGCTCCAATAACGTAGCCGAGTATAACGCGCTTCTCATTGGACTCAGTTTCGCCAAGGAGCTGGGGGTCGAATATCTCGAAGCTTTTGGGGATTCTCAATTGATAGTCAACCAAGTCCGTGGAGAGTATGAAGTCAGGAACCAAGACCTGATCCCGTACCACCAGGAGGCCATCAAAATGGCAGAATCTTTTGAAGAATTTTTTATTGAATACATCCCTCGTCTCCAGAACGCTTATGCGGATGCACTGGCAGCACTAGCGGTCTCACTTGCGCAGCCTCCCAAAACTAAGCTGTTAGTCACAGTGAGGACGCATCAACTCTGCATACCCATATACGATATGGATATTGAAGAGAAAGATGATAGAGACATAAGCGCCAAGGAGGTGAACTCAACTCGAATTGGGTCTGAGTCCCAAGATTGACGTTTTTCCATCATTGACTACGTCCAGTATGGTATTTTACCAGAGGACGTAAAAGAAAGGGAATCAATCCGCCGAAGAGCACCAAGATTCTTCTATAATACCGAGACCCATACGGTATACCGTAGAGGGTACGATGGTTTATTACTCCGATTCCTTTCGAACAAAGAAACAGAAGAAGTTCTTAAGGAAGCACACGAAGGAGAATGTGGTGCGCATCATCCCGGTCCCAAACTGTATGATCGTATCAAGAGAATGGGATACTTTTGGCCAACAATGGTTCGTGACGCAATCGAATACGCCCGAGAGTGTCATGCTTGTCAAATACATGCAAATTATATGCACCAACCACCAGAGCAGTTGCACACGTCAACCACGTATTGGCCGTTCGAGACATGGGGTATGGACATTGTTGGTCCTATTTTTCCCCCTTCAGTTAAAGGGGATCGATTCATCCTTGCAATCACAGATTACTTCTCAAAATGGGCTGAAACAATTCCGCTTAGAGATGTGAAGACGAACAACGTCATCAATTTCATCAAGCATCATGTCATATACCGACACGGCGTGCCAAGACGGATCATTCATGACAACGGTCCACAGTTCATAAGCAACGCCTTCGTCAGGTTTTGTGACAAGTTCAAAATTGAAGATATTTCGTCAACAGCTTATTATCCCGCCTCGAATGGATTAGCTGAGGCTTTTAACAAGACGATCATCAAGATCCTGTCAAAGACCAATAAACGAGATTGGGACGATAAACTCGGTGAAGCACTCTGGGCTTATCGCACCACCATACGTACACCTATAGGAGCCACCCTGTATTCGTTGGTATACGGATGTGAAGCTGTGCTACCATTGGAGATCCAAATCCCATCCCTTCGGATCGCCCTTGCAATTGAGATGACGACAGAAGAACAGCATCAAAAACGTCTCGAAGAACTCGAGAGGTTGGATGAAAAGCACTTGGAAGTTCAACAACAAATTGAGTTTTATCAAGCCAGAATATCTAGGGCTTTTAACAAAAGAGTCCAACAGAGAAGCTTCAAGGAAGGAGATCTGGTCCTCGCTGCTCGCAGACCGATAATCCTCAACTCCAAAAAGAAAGGTAAATTCGAACCCAAATGGGAAGGGCCGTTTGTGATAGACACGGTCTACTCAAACGGCGCATATCGCCTGATTACCCAAGAAGGTGCCAGGCAATTAATGCCAATAAATGGGAAGTTCCTGAAAAAGTACTATCCCTAGTACATTCAGGATAACCCATTTACCGGGAAGTTCCTTGAAGAATATTGCACTTAATATTCTAGAGGATAACCCAGAATCATTTCTCACCACCAAAATCTCTCACTGATCAATTTCAATTGACAGTGGGTCCACAAAAAATGTCTTTCTGGCCCTCTTGACTCTTTCCATGAACAAGAGGTCCACTTTCATTTCGGAGTCCCCTTTCGATAAACGAAAGAACTCCCTTCTTTTTCTCTTTGGTCAAGCCTTCCCATGGCTATAACCGAAGTTGAAGTTTCACTTCGATAAAAGAAGAACTCCTTTTTCAGTATAGATAACCAGTCCTATAAAAGGTAAGTTTATCTAGATCTTCCAGATTCTCGGAGTGGACACCCCACTTCTAGTTTCTTCTTCGCTGGAAATAGAATATAAAATTCTTCCTTTCCAGAATCAGGGAATAGAATATAAAATTCTTCCCTCCTTGTATCCGGGTTCGCCTGGCAGGTTGTTATTAATAACACAAAAATCCATGTCTTACACGCATGGGGAATTTCATCCTGAATCCTAAGAAAGGATATGCCGACGCCTAACACGCGTCGCCGGTTTAGTCTTTCTCTGAAGAAGAAGACACCACAGTTCGATTCTGGGGTATTTTATCCCGAAGCATATGTAGGGATAAGTCAGAGTCTAATACACGTTGTTGGGTAGCCTATTCCCATAACAATGGCGAAGTCTACGTATTCAAAGTCGTAGCATCAAGTCTAAGGGAGTTCATTCCTTTAGCACAACGTCACATGCAGAACGAACTTAAAACAATCCGCATGTAGGCCCGATTCAAACGGTAATCGGTAAAAGCATGTCAAATCCGTTGAGGGCTGAGGATTTGCCAAAAATCCTAAGTCAACGTCTGATACACGTTGCTGTTTAGTCTTGTTTGTTGGAAATTTGCAGTAAAAAGACAATGAAAGAACAATTGACTTGTATTCCTCTCAAAATCAATTACAATTTGGATTCCGATTACAAAAGAGAGGAGAACAAATTTGATTCTCCCCTTTGTTTAATTCTGGGTTCTTCACGGTGGCGATGAGATGCCTCCCTCGAATGCTCGCGTCGAGTTTGCTTCTCGTTGACGATCCGAATGTCTTGATTCACTGGAACGTGGTCTTCTCCTCACGATTTGATGCTGTGGAGTACTTGCAAAGCAAAGTTTGAAAATAACTCTTAACGAGTTGATAACTCTGAACGAGTTTTAGAAGAACTTGCAGAGCAAGTTTTGAACTCTGATCGAGTTGATAACTCTGGACGAGTTTGAACTCTTGAAAAAGAGTTGATTTAAACCGAAAGTTCGGTTAAAGCCAAGGCCGAATAATTTCAAAGGCTTCAATTAAAAGCCTTCCAAAATGATTCAAGAGCTCCTTCAAGTCGTTGATCTCCAAAGCTCTCTGTTGCTGCCAAGTCCCAGATCCAAAAATAAATGCCAGCCTTTTGACCGAATCTCCCTTTGTTGATGAGAAAAAATTCGATCCCTCAACTCAATTGAGTTTCTGGTATTTATAGGGGATTAAGGGTGGTAACTACCCCCTTAATCCGCTCTTAAGTGGGGCGCCTGTTTAAAGGCTGAAAACGCACAGTTCGTGCTGTTTTGGAGATTAACTCTGCGTTTTAGGCTGAAAACGCAGAGTTTGGCCTGTTTAAAGGCTGAAAACGCACAGTTCGTGCTGTTTTGGAGATTAACTCTGCGTTTTAGGCTGAAAACGCAGAGTTTGGCCTGTTTAAAGGCTGAAAACGCACAGTTCGTGCTGTTTTGGAGATTAACTCTGCGTTTTAGGCTGAAAACGCAGAGTTTGGCCTGTTTAAAGGCTGAAAACGCACAGTTCGTGCTGTTTTGGAGATTAACTCTGCGTTTTAGGCTGAAAACGCAGAGTTTGGCCTGTTTAAAGGCTGAAAACGCACAGTTCGTGCTGTTTTGGAGATTAACTCTGCGTTTTAGGCTGAAAACGCAAAGTTTGGCCTGTTTAAAGGCTGAAAACGCACAGTTTGTGCTGTTTTAGAGATTAACTCTGCGTTTTTGATGTTGAAAACGCAGAGTTCGCCCTGTGCGTTTTGGCTCTGTAATGCAGAGGTGAACCTTAGGTGGGCTTGGCGAGCTTCAGGCTAAGTCCAATGTTCTGACGAAGTCCGATCTTGCAGACGGACTTCAGAACATAACTTGCTACGAAGAACAGGTCATAACTTTCAAACCGTACGTCGGAATTGGACGAATTATATATGAAAATCGGCTATCTTGACGAGATGGATCCATCCAAACCTAGCCGAAGGCTTTGGTTTGCTTCCTCCATTTTGCCAAATTCCTTACGGTTTGGGAGATATCTGTGTTCTAATATGAAGAGACCGTCAATTTGTAGTCTCTTTTGCTAGAGCTTTGCACATATCGTCCTCTTGTAATCTTCGTCTTGGCTCCTTGAAAATATGAGAGTCATCAGATTATAACTCCCGATGTTGATTGTGAAGGCTGTTGAATTGGGGCCTTCATTAGTTGTTGTGAAGGTCGTCAGATTGTAACCTTCTACGTGAAAGTCCTCAAATTATAGCCTTCAGGAAGTCGTCAGCTTGTAACTTCCATCATCGATGTTTGATGGGGGATCAACTATCTATTATGATTTTTAGACAGCCTACAAGTCTTTTCACGGGAGAAAGACGAAGTCTACGTGTTCAATATCGTAGCACTAAAAGGGTTAACTCTTTTAGCACAACGTCACATGCGGAACGGATTTAGACAATCAATATCGTAGCACTAAAAGGGTTAACTCTTTTAGCACAACGTCACATGCGGAACGGATTTAGACAATTCGCATGCTAGCCCGACTCAAACAGTAGTCGGTAAAGGCTAATCAAATCCGTTGAAGGCTGGGGGTTAGCCAAAAACCCTAAAGTCAACGCCTAACACGCGTCGCCGAGTAGTCTATTCCCGTGAGAAAGACGAAGTCTACGTATTCAATATCGTAGCACTAAGAGCGTTAACTCTCTTAGCACAACGTCACATGCAGAACGGATTAAAACAATCCGCATGTAAGCCGATTCAAACGGTAGTCGGTAAGAGCACGTCAAATCCGTTGAAGGCTGAGGATTTGCCAAAAATCCTAAGTCAACGTCTCATACACGTTGCTGTTTAGTCTTTTCACAGGAGAAAGACGAAGTCTACATATTCAATATCGTAGCACTAAGAGCGTTAACTCTCTTAGCACAACGTCACATGCGGAACGGATTTAGACAATCCGCATGTAAGCCCGATTCAAACGGTAATCGGTAAAAGCAAATCAAATCCGTTAAGAGAATTTGCCAAAAATTCTATAAATACGAGTCATAGATGTATCAACTCCATAGATTGGTCTCGTGACTCGAGTATCCGCCACGCTCTAATTCCTTAAGAGCTTAAACTGTGTATACTCCAACTTGGACGCCGGACAACGCGTTGCAATAAAGCTTAGACGCCGGACAACGCGTCACAAGGAAGCTCAAACGCCGGACGACGCGTTGTAAATGAAGATTCAACGCCGACAACCGATGGTCAGTTCTATGTTGAAATAACTAACTCGAGCTAAAAGTCAGAAAATCGAGAATCGACTTCAAATTCAAAATTCCGACAGACGGTCAGACAACAAATGCAGCACCGGAACCCTTACGGACATTCGACAAAGCACCGAACAGCATGGAGGACTGAAGGAATCGAGAACGGAAGCCACTCCAAATATCCCGTCGTAACCAATCGAAGAATGGGACAATTATATCCAAAGTATTCCAGACTCTTCTATAAAAGAACGAGGCTGAAATACTATGGAGGGGGTATCTGTAGGCGTATAAAACTTCCTATAGGTCCCTTAACACAGCTCAACAATGCCGATTCGACGAACCGACCATCGGGCGACGTATGCAGACACGATTGTTAGTCCACAACGCCGAAGCCAAGCGATACGCGACAAAGCGGATTAATGAGGCTACGAAGCTAATGACCCGCACGCAAACAACGGAATAAATCCACTCGCGTGCAGAATCAAGCTAACGGGTTGAAGAGTCAACGAGTCATCCAACCAAGGGCGGACTCGGACGAATCACGATCGAATCAAGATCAGTTTCGGACTCGAACTCAGAAGTGGATTTACTGCCAAATCAGGAATCGGATTTACTGCCGAATCAGGTTAACGAATCAGAGTCTAAATCAACCACACAACCGAATCACGGACAGAACCGAAAGACGGAAAACGACCGGGCCCGCGGGGGGGGGGCCGGCCCAGAGCCGAGCCACCTATAGGTGGCCGGCCAGATCTGTGCCCGGGCACAGTTCAGAGTGCCTATAAATAGGGGGCTTGGTTCATTTGTTCAGGGGTTGGATTTTTTGGAGGCGAAGCTCTGCTGGATTGAAGACTCAGATCTAAAAAAAGATCCAAGCTTTAGGACTTCGAGGACTTGTTCTTCCAGATCTGGTGCTCGGCGATCGTCAACGCCAAATAAGGCAAGAGTTCGAGAGGACCGGATCTCAGATCTACGCAGGCGTACTCCGGATCAAAGCTTGGTCTTTGATCCCGAGAATTAAAGGCTACTATTTCCTTGGCGAAATAGTACCCTCGGCTATTATTTCCTTGGCGAAATAATACCCGTCGTACTGCGTAGATCCGACCGGATCTAGATCTCGCGGTGGTCCACGGATAAACCCCGGCGCAGGCAAAGAACCCACAAAGCGAGCGACCGCAAAACAGGAGCTCGCGATTTGTTCGACAAACAAGGAGAAAGTTCTAATCTTTTTTTATTTTCTTTGATTTTCATTGTAACCGGATCTTATAAAAAGACCGGATCTTTGTAACTCAAAAAGCTATTATTTAAGATGACAATGGAATCAACAATGAAGAAAGACACGATTTTTCCCACGAACAGGTATGGCGCCATATGAGGCATTGTACGGGAGGCCCTGTAGATCGCCGATATGTTGGGCAGAGCCAGAGGACAGCTTGATGCTTGGGCCAGAGCTGGTGAGGCAGACTACCGAGAAGGTAGCATTGATCAGGTAGCGGATTCTAGCCACTCAGAGTCGGCAGAAGAGCTATGCAGATAAGAGACGAAGACCCTTGGAGTTTCAGGTTGGGGATTCAGTTATGTTGAAGGTATCGCCTATGAAGGGCGTGCAGCGATTCGGACGACGGGGGAAGCTTGCGCCGAGATATATTTGACCATTCCAGATTTTGGAGCGCATTGGAGTTGTGTCATACAGACTAGATCTTCTAGCATCGATGTCTAGTATACACAATGTGTTTCATGTTTCTATGCTCACGAAACACTTGCATGATGAGGAGCAGCAGCGGGTATTGGATACACCAGAGATTGAGCTTCAGGAGGATTTGACTACTGTCGAGATTCCAGTTAGTATTCTTGCCAGAGAGGACAAGAGACTTAGAAACAAGGTAATTCCCTTGGTGAAAGTTCAGTGGAACCGAGGAGGCATTGAGGAGATTTCTTGGGAGCGCGAAAAGGATTTGCGTTGCGACTACACACACCTGTTTGAACAGGTAAATTAAATTTTTATGATACGTATCTTATATGATATTTATACATTTGGTTAGAATGAGGACATTCTCGCTTAATTCTTAATCCTTTGGAACACATGGTATATATATGGGGGGTTCCTTGTTTGGATTTTTCACCCGATGTACTAGTTCCACTAGATTAAGATTTGAGCGGGAGTGTTACCATTTTAGAGCGTTAAGTATAAATATCTCTATATGTTTATTTGGAAGTTCATGTTGTGAAATGCATATAGTTTCTGAATTTCGAGGATGAAATTCTTCTAAGGGGGGAAGAATGTAGATCCTCGTAAATTTTTATATGAATATATACGAATTATTAGTAAATAAATAATTCTTTTATGATAAATAGCTTGAGGTCATTGATGTACATGATAACAAGTTAATTGAGATGATATGAGAGTATGGGTGTAGAGTTTTGTGCGTTGGTTTTGCAAATAAGTAAAACGCAAATAAGTAAAACATGCACAAAAACAAAATTTTTCCAGATCAGTCGACACATCAGTCGACTGACTGTGTCGATCGACACATCAGTCGATTGATACGCTGATTTCCAGTTTTTACAGGTTTCGGGTCTGTTTTGTTTTGGTTCAGGTTTGGGTCGGGTTTAGCAGTTTACATATATTATTTCTCACCCGAATTCACCCCTTAGAACTTCAGAACTGAGAAAACCCTAGCCCCCTCTCCCCTATCTCAAACCCTAGCCTTGTTCTTGGTGATTTGGGGAAGAACTTGGAGGAATTTCGTTGAAATCTTCATGTTGCAGCGAAGGGGAACCATTCTCTCTCAGATCCAGGAGTTTCTCATCACCCCAGAGGCGAGTAACATCTCGCCCAACCTTGCCCAAATTTTCTAAACGTTTTCAAAGAGTTTTTATGAGTTTTGAGGAGCAAAAAATGTAATTTTTGTATAAAGAATAGATTTTTATAACATATAGTGGGAAGATATGTGATTTCAGAAATATTAAAAACCCACCAACGTTTTGTGAATCGAAGATATAGATCTGAAATGTTTTTATAAGAGATTTAACATGAGTTTTGTTTTAAAGATGTTTTAAAACATAGATACACATGTTTAAGGTTTCGTTTATGTATTCACACATGAAATCTTTGTTTCAGTTTAGTTCATACATGTTAATATCGATATTTCCATGCTTGGGATTGATGGGGATGAGTTTAGATCGAATTTTGGGTGAAAAACAACCTGTACAGATTATCTGCAGTCTATCGGTCAACTGGTCAGTCGAACCGACGGGCAAATTTTCAGCCAATCAGTCGACTAATCAGTCGACTGACGGGATGATTTTGTTTTCTCAGCTTCTCAGTCGACTGGTCAGTCGACTGGTGAGCTGAGGTTGTGCTGCCTGAGCCTTATCAGTCGACATATGAGTCGACTGACGTCATCAGTCGACACATCAGTCGACTGATGAGCTATTTTACAGATTCTTGATCTGTTTGAGTTGCTTTTCGGGGTCGCCTCGATAGCCTGACCCTAGCTTACCATGTTAATGACTTATCTGTACATGTGGGTTGACTTTTGACACAAGTTTAGACATGTACACTGAGATGTGTGCGAGTTTAGATTATGTATATCTGTCCACATATACTTTTCATAGTTACACAGTCCTCGTGTTGGACTATAATCCATATAAGTCCTCGTGTTGGACTATAATCTATTTCAGTCCTCGTATTGGACATTTTCCACTTAATCCATGTGTTTGGAAACCACAGTATTTAGTTCTTGTATCGGACATATTTCTTAACCCTGTATATGATTTTTCTCACAGGAGTTTATGACATGACACTTATGTAGATTATAACATGACATACATGTAAGTTATAACATGATGCCCATGTAAGCTATGACATGGCATTGTATTTATGCTCTGAGATTAGTTGTACTTCTTTTATTATTGTTTCCTGTACTAGAACCTCGGGTTTAGTGTTTAAGGATTTACAATTTGAGATATAAGGTATATACATGAGGGTTTCCTTGTTTGGATTATTTCGCTCGACGTACCTATGCTCGTGTTGTAAATTTCTAAATACCAAAATCTTTTTTAGTAAGATCAATGATTTTAGATCTATTATGTATTAACTGTATTTTGTTATACAACGAGCCTTGTTCCCTTGGGGTTGGTTGTGATGTTGCTCGCTAGCGCTTTGACGCTCGTTGTCCCTCCCCCTTTCAGGTAATGAGCCAGGAGCCCGGAGAGTCGCAGGTTGATGGCGATGCATTTTAGCTTCAGCTGTCTACTTAGTTATATTTTCTAAGTTGTAAAGGCTGTGTGCCTTATTTCCTCTTGTCGGATATTTGTATTTGAGACTTGTTGAGTATTTCGGTTATCTATTCATATATTGACTATGTATTTCTGTATGTTGGATGATGAGATATTAATGTGATCACTATCACTTCATCAGTTACTTCTTGCACTATCTTTTACTTGCTTTTGTACCTACACCTATTGTTGAATCTACTAGACAGATGTTAATTGTGATGGTGAAACATGTTATTGCACGGTGTGGTGCATGGCAGGTTTGACATTCTTGGTTTCATCTTGGACTGCAGCCTTGTGTGAACCCAGAGGCGTCACAGTTAAAGATCCAAGTTATATTTTTGTGCTAATCTTGTTTTGATTGCATTTGTATCTTGCTTGCATATTTTTACAAATCATGGATATGAATGATGCATCTTGTTTAGGCAATGATTCTAGTATTGCTCCTAAATTTAATGTTTTCCCCTATGGTCAATGGTGTTTTAGATTTAAAATATTTATTCAATCTAAAAAAATCGATTTATGGGAAATCATTGATTGTGCTTATATTGTGCCCACGTTAGAGAAATCCAAGTGGAGCAAACATGATAAAAGATATTTATTATGAACAAGCTTATGTTAGAATTTTTATTAAATGCATTTGATTCATTTATGTCTAACAAGCTTGATTCTTTTGATAGTGCTTACACCTTATGGAAATTTATTGAAGCACATCAAGGAGACTTGGAGACGATCCAACAAACTTTGGAGGATCCAACTTCAAGTTCATATGGAGCATCATGCACACGAGCACTAGGTGATAGCCCTAGTGAGGTTTTCGAGTTCGAAACCATTAATGATTTACCTAATGATGAACTTGCTTGTGCTAGTGAAAAATTATTGCATGCCTTTAACAAATTGCAAAATGATTTTAATGATTTAAAAAGCAAGCATGATGTTTTAGAATCCAATCATGAGGAGCTAGTGTCAAAATTGGATGTCATTGCAAAAGAAAATACCATGCTTAAAGAAAACAATGACATGTTAATTTTGGAAAATAAAAAATTAACCACATCTATAACTAGCTTATCTCATGAAAAAGATAATGCCAACTTAGAAGTAGAGAAGAGAACATATAAAATGATACCGCTTCCTTTATAAATGATTATTTATGTTCTACTTCTAAAAATGCATATGTGCCTAATAATGAAGATTTGAATCTTATGAATAAAATCATTTCATCTTTAGATTCAACTTTGAAAACATGAATTAATAATCATAAGAAGCTTATGGATATGTGTGCCAAGACTAAGTCAAAATCATCCACTCATTTTGCACACATGTATAGCAAAACTTATAAGTGTTCTATATAGCTTCTTCATCTTGTACACTTACACATTCACATGCTCATTCTCACAAAGTTCATCATAAGCATGCTAGTGTGTTCAAGTGTGATCATTGTGGTCGTTTTGGTCATTTAGCCAAATATTGCTTTGATTTGAAAAGAAAATCTCATTTGACAAATTCTTCCAATAGACCACATGTTTTTAAATGTGATGTTTGTGGTAGGTTTGGACATCTTGCTAAATTTTGTTTTGATTTGCAAAATACTCCAAATTTGCAATTTGCTCCAACAAGACCACATTTGTTTAATGATGTTTCTCATTTGCAAAATAATTTTAAAAGAAAATCTTTATTTGTAAATGACCACATTTGTTTAATGATGTTTCTCATTTGCAAAATAATTTTAAAAGAAAATCTTTATTTGTAAATGTTTCCCGTGCACGAGCTAATGGTCCACAAAAACAAATGGATCTCTTACATTGCACATATTGCAATCGGAAGGGCCATTTGAGCGATTATTGCTTTGACTATGTTAGTGCACCACATATGCCTAAGAAGATTCATAACCCTAGGGCTTTGAGCTTTAATGATAGGGTTCATGTCCCGAAATCTTTTGGTATCAAGAGTTCTTGGGTACCAAAATAAATTTGATTTTTAAACCAAGAATTTTAATGTTTTTATCTTTCTTTTTCTAGGTTTTAAAAATTACGCTTTAAAATCTTTTGGTTATGAAAACAATTTTTCTTGTTTCAAATCTTTTGTTTTCATGATTATTATTTTTGTTTTGATGAGAGGACTATGTTTATATAACCCTCCGGATTTATTGGTTGTTTATTCCCAAATCTTGTTTACAGGGTGCTAAAAATGTTTATATAGGTTGTTACTAGCTCAAGAGCTAGATATGGTTGTCTCTCTTGAAATTCTTTTGTCAAAGATTTTATTTTGAATTGTTGCTTTGAATTCATTATATTTCACTTATATGATGATATTTATGTGTTTTTGCTTATGGATCATCTATTTGTGTCTTATAATGTATTCTATAAGTGGTTTGATCAAGTTATACAAAGAAAGTTTTCTTCTTTGATCAAACATTGCTTTTGGACTCAAATCTTGATTTATGATTTCATTTGAGTGATTTGTTTTTATTCGAAAACTCTTTTTGCATTATTCTCATGTTTCTCTTCTTTTGATTTTATAAATCTACCTTTACAAATGTTTTTATGTTCTTAGATATGAGACATTATCTTTCACTTTGATATATTTATATATGTTCTCGTTGTCTTTTGTATGTGAGTTGTGTTTAGCATTTATGCTTACTCACATATGTATGCCATGATCTTCATTTCATAGATTCTTTATGGCATTTTGATAGGGGGAGAAATCCCTATGTGTTTCTTGTTTTATACTCACCCATGCTTATAGGTAGGGGGAGCTTTCGCTCTCTTCATTCCTTTGTCCCCTTTTTAATGTTGTCAAAGGGGGAGACATATTGTGAGTATATATTTTCGTGTTTATATGCATGTGAATTATAATTTATATATTCATTTCCTTTCATGCATATATCTTCTTTGTAAATTATTTGTCATCATCAAAAAGGGGGAGATTGTTAGCCTTCTTGTTTTGATGATGATTTACAAATAATTTACCACTAATGTTATTTGTCTAGTGTTTGTGCATTCCTATGTTTTGTAGACAAACAACGTTGTTGGAGGATGGATGGAATAGAGCTTCAACGATCATATCCAAAGGAGGTTGGCGGAATGTCGGTGAAGCCTTGCAATTCAAGTTAAAGATCAAGTTCAAGCTTCATCCGCGAGATTACCAAGTCGAGCTTATTGAAGATCAAGATCAAGCTTGGGCATATCTAGTTTAGAATTTATATTATGTGTGTTAAGTACGTTAAGCTCAATATCAGTACACACACATTTATTGGTTTCTTCGTATATATATATATATATATATATATATATAAGTTTTGGTTTCTATGCATATATATAGTTATATATATACATACAT
>NW_017972872.1:10951-38993 GCF_001876935.1 Asparagus officinalis | reverse complement strand
TGACCATTCGTCAGTATTTTTCCAGAGAGTCATCGGTCGACCGGTCCGGTCGACCGAGAGCTCAAATCGGTCGACCGACAGAATTTCCGGTCGACCGACAATCTAGCCGTTGTCTTCTAACGGCTATTTTCCTGAGTTGTTTGCTGGGGCTGTTTTGTCATTTGGCTTGGGGGTTTTGGCTGAGCTTTGAGTGGGTATATATACCCCATTGCTGATGTCTTTTCAACTAAGCTAAGAAGTTTTTAAACAAGGTTTTAAACAAGGGTTTAAGCTTGTTTAGTTTGTTTAGTTTGTTTTTGGGGTTTGCTGATACAAAGAGGAGTTTGCATCATCTGTTGAGGAATTCATCTTCAATATTCGTTCATCCTCTCTTTGTGTTTATAGAGAAGTTTCCTTAACTCTATTTCCTAGCATTTTTACTATTGAATTTCATATCAATCTTATTGCTAGTTCTTATTGAGTTAAGTTTTATTGAATCTCATTGTTACACACCACCCACTTGAGCTTATTGTATTTGCATACATAGTATATTAGGGTTGTGAGAGATTGTAACATTGAGTTGGGCTTAATTGAGTTCTCATCTATTGTAGAGAACAAATTTATATTTATTACATTGTGAGTGTTGTAAGGTTTTCGGTGAGCTAGAAAACCGAGTGTGTTGTGAAGTTTTCGGTGAACTAGAAAACCGAGTGTGATGAGTGAATGTTGTTCGGTGAGTGTTGAAAACCGACACTCTGAGGTATAAACGTTATTCGGGTGAGCGTAGAAAACCCGGTTGTGATAGTGGATTTCTCCCCGGGAGTGGGGAGCAGAGACGTAGGACGGAAGGTCCGAACTCCGTGATCATATAGTGTGTTTGAGTGTGCTTTGGCGTTCATTTATATTTATGTTCATATCTTATATCGCCATTGTCCATAGCTCATTATTTATATGATCCGCTATCTAGTTCATATTGTTTACCCCTTGTGTTAGTTTTATATCCTTGCATATACATATATCATATTGTATATCTCTTTGATCGGATATATCATCTTGTGTTAGTATATATATCCTTGCATATATATATTCATCATATAGGATATATCTCATTGTTCATATTGCTTATCCTAGCTTATATAGTTGTTATATTTCATACTTGCTAGGATAACTTGTTAATTAATTTTAATTGGTATTTAAATCGGATTAGATTACCATAAGACCCTAATCACCCCCCCCCCCCCCCCCTCTAGGGTCTAACACTTTTATCCCGAAGCCTAAGTAGGGATGAGTCAATACCTAATAAGCGTTGTCGGGTGCCATATTCCCGTAAGAAATAGTGAAGTCTATGTATTCAAAATCATAGCACTAAGTCTAGGAGAATTAACTCTCTTAGCATAACGTTACATGTGAAACGGGTTTTAATAATTCACATGCTAGCTCGATTCAAACGGTAATCGGTAAAGGCTCATCAAACCCGTTGAGGGCTGGGGGTTTGCCAAAAATCCCATAAGTGTTATGGTTGATTATTCCACATGAAGTAAGACATCATAATAAAAGAGACATAATGAACAGAAAAAAAAGAACTATCTTCCATTGATGAATATTCGAGTTTGCAGGTACAAAAGTCACAGCTAATCTACATGAAGTTTATGGCTAAGAACTTGTTGCTTTAACTTCGACAACTCTTCCACATAAGCTTGCTCGAGCTCTTCCTGCAATGTAGCCTTCATAGATTCTTCATTGGCAGATAACATCCTTGCAGCCTCATCTTTTGCCTTAATCAGCTCCTACTCCGAGAGTTCCAACTCCCTAGACTCAATCTCTTGGTTACGTTCTTCGTCAACCCTTGCCATTTCTAAGAGTTCCCAAGTCTCTTCTTCCGCTTGAAGCTCCTGTTTAAGTTGCGCTATCTTGCCAGCACTTGATATGAGGGAAGACTTTATATTGTGCAGAGTTTGTAACTTGTTGTCAAGAACGACTTTCATCTTATTTACCTTACTTTGGCGCATTTGAACCTCAGGTTCAACCAATGCCTGGGTATCACGCCGTGCTTGCAGCCGAGATTCCATCTGAGCAGCTATGTACGAAGGAGCACCTGTATCTCGGAACTCTTTAAGTTTTTAAAATCATGCTCCAGACGAGTCAAGTCATCAGCAATAGCTCGTGACAAGTGTAGCGATCCAATCTTCTCTATTAAGGATAATTTGAGGTCGAGGAATGGTCTGAATTGATGGAAAGAGGTCCCACTATGGAGGAGTTTGTCAATCATCTTGCCCAAGAAAGTGAAAAAGCTGCTAACTTCCGTACAAAGGACAATCTGGTTCGGATCATCATCTAACAACAGCGCTTTGACAAGGTCAGAGAGTTGGAGCGAAATCTCTGTAAGAAAAAATAGGAATCAAACATTTCAGAATATTAACTTGAATATCTTCAAGCTTCGGTGTAGAGCTTACCAATACCGACAGAAGTCCCCTCAGCTGGATTTGCAATACTTGATTCTACCTGCACAGCCTCGTGAACTGGCATAGGCGCTGCAAATGCAACAACTGTCGATGTATCAACCTTTTCGGTTGGTCTGATGACTTGTTCAATCGGGTTAATCCCCACACCTGCGATGGTCATCTCAGTTGCTGAGAATGGGAGAGGAGTTGGAATAATCGATGAAGGGTCTTGGACAATGATTTTTGCCGCTTGCGAAAAATCGGGACCCTTAGAAGCATCAGGTATCCCAATATCGATGTTTGTACCAGTCTCAACAACTGGTCCTGCAAGTGAAACTCCTCTATAGTTAAGTAAATCTAAGATAAGAATGACTATTGTAGAGGGGTAAATTTTATACCTGCGGAAGAACCAAACTCAGCGAATGCTTTAACGGTATCATGACTAATTGGCTCCAATAACATGTCATTAGATACCAAAGGGTCTGGTACCGGATTAGATGAATGAGCGTCCGACATATCAAAAGTAATATCTTGAAGGGAATCCATATTATCCGAATTCTCTATAAGGGTACCTATGGAAGAGTCCGGATTTTAAGACACAGGAAGAGAAATTGGGAATCCATAACAAATAAGAGTTGGATTTACCTTTATTTGGGATAGCAGAGTCCGCAATCCCAGTATTGGCACCTATTTCTTGGAGTTTTTTTTAAAAGAGCCAAAAGCATAGAGACAATTAATGGAGACACGAATTCTGAATCTGTCAATTCCCAAAATCACCATTTGAAAGGTATACTACCGGTGTTAGATGTACCTGGGTTAGAGACTGTCGTAGACAAACCCGGTCCTACCCTGGTATCTTCATTGGTTTCAACAGTCATGTCCATTGCAATGTTATTGGGCTCATCAAGAATAGCTCTGTATACTTGATGCGAAAAGCTAGGCTCTTGAAATAAATCTAAATCGCGAGAAGGAGGATCATAAACAGTCTCACTCTGGTCATGTCCCCCTGAAATGTAGATTCACTAAGTCTAACAGGGGATAGAAAAAAAGGGAAAAGAGTTGAAGCATTACCTCCCCTAACAACGGGTATGTCACCGAGTGGTTCTGCGTTGGGAACTAACGATGTGACGCGTCGCCTCAAAGTCATCTTCTAACCTTTACAAGGCTGCGTCTCGTTAGGATCCGCAGGTCTACTTGGTATGGATTCAGCACATGGTTCAATTAAGGGGTCAATTGGAGCCACGGTCCGAGAACGAGTGCGAGTAAAGTGACGACCTTTCACTTCCTTTCCCCCTTCAGAACCTACACCTGGAATTTTAACAAACATTTTGTGAGGATAAGTGGGTAAAGCTATCCACCTTTTTTAGTCTTGAGTCGGCGAATTTGATCAGCGACTGCCAAATCCAATAGCTTTGCGCAGAAGGGCTCTGACAAACCTGTGTCTAGTTCCTCTTCATCATGATCTGCCACCTTAGCCTTACCGCCGACAACATCTGCATCTGAACCTTCTTCTTTAGAAAAGAGGGGATCGTCCTCTTGTTCCTTATCTGTAGAAGGACCGGCGAGTTCTTTGCCTTTCCTCTTCTGGTACTCGGCCTCATAAACCATTTGGGTAGCAATCCGAGCTGCTGCCTCGGCCATCAACTCAGCAATTGGCTTCACCGTGACGAACTCATTGGCCGCTAATAACCAACGGCAATATAAGAAGGTAAGTTCCAATTGGCGTTCAGCAACTAGAAGACTAAACCTGGTGCCAGTGCAACCCGTAACATTCTACAGCCACGCCCGGGTACCGTCTACTAGGCCACCGCGAGTACGGAGTCCTGGACTTGGGTTCCTAACATATATTTGATCATACCCAAGTTGTTGTACGAACCTGCATGGTAAATACGGTTCTGTGTAACAACAATTCTTTACTCGGAAAACCACATAACCTGGCCTGATGTTCAATAGCTAATCAAAGCACCCAGTGGTAAGGCAAGTCCGATCAGTACCAGGTTTCTCCATGTCAACCAATGAATCACCATAACGACCCGAAAATCGAGGGAAGCATGTCGAGATGACCTAGCATTTATGGTCTTGCAGTCGTTTCCATATGTCCAAGAACCCACGTCCTTTCCATTTACAATCTTCTATCAGCTGTAGCAAGGGGATTGATTGGTTCGCAACTTTTGCCGCATCCATCATGTCAGGGCGGTGAAGAACAAACCATGCCATCAGGTAAGTGTAGGGCAGCTCCACCTTGGCTGTTTAGATTATAGCACTTGGCTTACTTCCTTCTTGAGTAAAAGTACTAATCATTTGGTGAAGACCACGGTGGATATCGACGATCATTGCCGGGAGGAGAGAAAGATTTTTCTGGTGAGCCAATTTAACAGTGGGGTAAAATTCCTCCACCGGAAGAACATCAGTGGGTTGATATGGGACTACGCATTTCTTTAGCCAAATGATAAGATAACCAACCAGCAGAGTCATCAGGTGAATAGGCTTCATAGTATGCCATAAGAAGGTGTGAAACTTGGTCCCAGCAGGAAAATTATCCTCGATACCGGTATTGGTGTAGGAATGCGCGTCAGACTTCTTAATTAACTCATTAATCTCTGCTGAAGTCGACGGCCTCAACTCACAAATCGCTTCTCCAGAATTGCTTTCTAGATTTCTGAATAAATAATTTGCAAATCTTTTCAAGGTAATTTGTGGTTTGGTCCTCTTCAATACTGGTTTGATACTTGCCAAAGCTGTGTAGTAATGGCATGTGAGATCCCACAAAGTGTCGTAGTGATTCGGGGTAGTCGACTTCAACTGACGTAACTCCCGATTCGAAGGGAAATATTCTTGGTATAATATATTCCCCATGGGCAAACCCGAAACCTTGTTCAACTCATGAAGAGCTAATCCTAATTCCCCGCGCTTCGTCAGGAATGTATTCGTGTCGGGATTGTAAAGCTCCATCAATGCAAGGAAGTGGGAAAAGCTAATCATTAGTCCATACATAGTGGCATGAACGGTCGCATATAGCCCGCTAGCCTTCAGTTCTTCACCCCATCGGGTGAGGACATAGCTGGTTAGGCGAGACCACTAATGTTTATCTGAAGAATGAACCCAACCATAGCATCTGTGGTTAGTGGCAGGCATCTCTCTCCCTAGCCTCATGAGGCGATTCTTCAGGGTATTAGCAACCGTAAATAGCTCGCCTCGTGGTGGGTCATTCAGTCCTGCAATCTGGTGATACAGTTTCTGTTACTCGGACCAGGAGTAGAATGATGAGTGATGTATCCACAATGGACACATTCGCGTTCCTCCATCAGATCCCACGACATCTCTTGTTTAACAGCCTATCGTTGTAGTTCAGTCAATGAACGATGACGAGGAATATGAGGGATATATAAGAAGCCCCCTTCATCCTTATGTAACCATTGCTCAGCTTTGAGGGGCACGATGATCGGGTCCTCAACAGAGTCGCCAAATAGATAATCTGGCTTCTCTAGGGGATGAGTGGAGTTAATGTCTTCAACCAGAGGTACGTCGGTAATCAATTACTATAAGGTATAATGATCTCCTTTGCGTATTAGTTGATAAAGTTCTTCAGGTGCACCCGGAGCAAATTAGGGGATAGCCGGAATGAGCATATGGTCATTGGCAGAAGCATAAGCCTCACCGGAGCGGCCTTCTACCGCATTGGTGTTGATCGCCCTTGAAGGGAATTCGACTGAAACAAATAATGCAAATTTACAAAATGTAATTATGAAGTTTCCTGGTTATTTAAACAGGCGTTGAACTCATCTCACGAAGCGGTGAGATAGAGTCACGATCCTGTAATTAGTGAGACGATTTCAACGGTATCACGTGCGCACAAGACAAAGTATGATGTCGCACAACAACGCGACAACATACCTTGCCCCGCATAATGTAATACAATATGAAATCGCCCCAAATTAATTTAGGCATGTTTTGACAAAACAAAACATGACTATGAAGCGGTCACACCCACGAAGGAGAATGGCGGCTCTTCCCGATTGCCTCACTAAGGAGAACAAAATGGGGATATCATACGTAATACATCCATGTGGGTTTCCAAGAAAAAAAAAGAGAAAGAAGAAAAGGTGCTTATTAATTTAGGCATGCTTTAACTAGGTCAAACACGGCTATGAAGCAGCCACACCCACGAAGGAGAGTGACGGCTCTATATCGTTGAAATCGCCCCAAATTAATTTAGGAGTGCTTTAACCAGGCGAAACACGGCTATGAAGCGGCCACACCCACGAAGGAGAGTGACGGCTCTATACTGTTGAAATCACCCTAAATTAATTTAGGCGTATTTTGATCAAGCGAAATACGGCTATGAAGCGGCCACACCCACGAAGGAGGGTGACGGCTCTATACCATTGAAATCACCCTAAATTAATGTAGGCATGCTTCGACCAAGCGAAACATGGCTATGAAGTGGCCACACTCACGAAAGAGGGTGACGGCTCTTCCCAATTGCCTCACCAAGGAGAACAAAGTAGGGATGCAAGATGTGTTGGCCTTCTTGTTTTGATGATGTTTAACAAACAATTTACCACTAATATTGTTTGTCTAGTATTTGTGTTTTCTTATTTATTATAGACAAACAACGTAGTTGGAGGATGGATGGATTGCGCCATAACGATTATATCAAATGGAGGTTGGTGGAATGTTGGGTTGAAGCCTTGCAATTCATAGTTAAAGATCAAGTTCAAGCTTCATCCGCATGTGTACCAAGTTGAGCTATAATGAAGATCAAGATCAAGCTTGGGTAATCTAGTTTAGATTTTATATTATGTGTGTTAAGTACCTTAAGTTCAATATCATATACACACACGTATTTGATTTCTATGTATATATATAGTTATATATATACATGCATGGTTTTGAGTTTTTATGCTTTGGACACACTTGCAAAATACATGAGTTTTCACAAATAGAAATTCAATTTGAGAAATTCTTTTTCTAACATGTTTGTTTTCATGTTTATAAACATTTCGCAAAGTTTCATCAAGTTTGGAATTGATTTGTTATGTTTAATGGAATTTACAAAATCATGTTTTTGTTAGTGCACATGTTCGTGCATATTTTACAAAACAGATGATTTTTCATAAATGGGAAGTGGTATTTAAGAAATTCTTTCTTTGACATGTTTATCTACATGTTTAGAAACTTCCCTCAAAAGTTTACTATTTTTGGAGTTGATTTACTATTTTTGGAGTTGATTTACTGTGCCCAATTGATTTTACAAAATTGTGTATGTCAGCAGTTTTTTAGAAACTGTAAATCTGTGTTCAAATATTTATTTCTATCAATTGGGAAATGATTTTTCCGAAATTCTTTATCAAACATGTTATTCTACATGTCTATAACCTTCCCACAAAATTTCATATTTTTTAGAGCTGTTTTACTATTTTTAATTGATTTTACAAAACTAAAACGCAGTGCTACAGTACCCCTGGATTTTGGGGTATTTTGGTCATTTCAGCCTATAACGGCTAGTAACGGCTAGTTTTAAATATTTTCGGTTTTTGGGGGTTTGTGGCTGATTTAAGAGGCTATAAAAAGCCCTCAACTTTCATTGTTTCTCATGGATGTTTAAGAGAGTTTTAAAAAGAGTTTTACAAGTTTGTTGAAGGGTTTTTAAGTTTGTTTCAAGAGTTTGTTTATGAAGAAACTTTCACAAGAGCTTGAGGAGATCATTCTTTGGTGTTTGGGCATTCAACTCTTCTCCCTCTCTCTCTCTTGTCATCTTTAGAGAAGTGTTTCTAAACTCAATCTAGCTTTACATTTATATATATCTAGCTTTACATTTGCTTAGTTATTTGATTATCATTCTTTAAAGCTAGTTTTTATATTGAGTTTAGATTTGATTATATTATCTCATTGTTACACACACCCACTTGAGCTTATTGTATTTGCATACATAGTATATTAGGATTGTGAGAGATTATAACATTGAGTTTATGCTTAATTGAGTTCTCATCTATTGTAGAGAACAAATTTATATTTGTTACATTGTGAGTGGTGTAAGGTTTTCGGTGAGCTAGAAAACCGAGTGTGTTGTGAAGTTTTCGGTGAACTAAAAAACCGAGTGTGAGGAGTGAACGTTGTTCGGTGAGCGTTGAAAACCGACAATGTGAGGTGTAAACGTTATTCGGGTGAGCGTAGAAAACCCAGTTCATATTGTTTACCCCTTGTGTTAGTTTTATATCCTTGCATATACATATATTATATTGTATATCTCATTGGTAGGATATATCATCTTGTGTTAGTTTATATATCCTTGCATATATATATATATTCATCATATAGGATCTGTCTCATTGTTTACATTGCTTATCCTAGCTCATATATCTTGTGGTATTTCATTTTTGCTAGGATAACTTATTAATTAATTTTAATTGGCATATATTCGGATTAGATTAGCATAAGACCCTAATCACCCCCCCCCCCCCCCCCTAACAATTGGTATCAGAGCTTGGTGCTCTTCCCCCCCCCCCCCTCTAGGGTCTAACAATTGGTATTAGAGCTTGGTGCTCTTTGATTTAAGGTCTAATCGCCTTGAGTTAAAGATCTAAGTTATCTTGTTGTGCTAATCTTGTTTTGAGCTTTATTTGTATCTTTCTTGCCTTTTATATTATGAATATGCATGGTTTAGGTTATGCCATCAATATTGCTCCTAGATTAGATAATTTCCCCTATGCCCAATGGTGTGTTAGATTTAAACTTTTTGTTCGATCTAAACACTTTGATTTATGGGAAATTATAGATAATGTTTATATTGTGCCCACTTTGGAGAAATCCAAGTGGAATAAGAATGATCATCGTATGTTTACAATGAACAATATTTTGATAGAATATTTGCTAAATGCTTTTAATTCATCTATGTCTAACAAGTTTGTTCATTTTGATAGTGCTTACAAACTTTGGAAATTTATAGAAGCACATCAAGGGGACTTTGAGGCGATCTAACAAGCTTTGGAGGATCCGACTTCAAGTTCATATGGAGCATCATGCACACGGCCACTAGGAGATAGCCCTAGTGAGGTTTGCGAGTTTGAAACCACTAATGATTTATCTTGTGATGAACTTGCTTGTGCTAGTGAAAAATTATTGCATGCCTATAACTTATTGCATAAAAATTTTATTGATTTAAAAAGCAAGCATGAGGATTTGAAATCCGATCATGAGTTGTTAGCATCTAAGTTTGATACTATTTCTAATGAAAATATGATCCTTAAAGAAAACAATGAAAAATTAAAATTGGATCATGATTCTTTGCTTTCAAACTTTGCTAAGTTAACTCATGAAAAAGATAATGTCATGCTAGAAGTAGTAGCTATTAGAAATGATTTTGATAACCATACATGCTCTACTTCTATTATCAATAATGTTGTGCATAATGATGATTTGAATCTTGTTAAGGAACGCAAATGTTCCACGTGCACCTTTTAATGGTCAACATAAGCAAATGCTTCCTTTTCATTGTACATATTGCAATCGGAAGGGTCATTTGAGTGATTATTACTATGACCGATCCCGTGCACCACATATGCCCAAGAGGTTCATAACCCTAGGGCTTTGAGTTTAAATGATATGCGTCATGTCCCTAAATCTTTTGGTACCAAGAGTTCTTGGGTACCAAAACAAATTTAATTTTTAAACCAAGAATTTTAGTGTTCTTATTTTTTCTTTTCTTGGTTTTGAAAATTATGTCTTAAAATCTCACTACCACATTTGAGGCCTATGGGGACGGTTGTGAACCGTCACACTAGGCATGGAAACCGTCACACTAGGCCTATGGGGACGGTTCAACATCCGTCTCGTTTACAGCCGTACTCTTAGGTCTAATGTGACGGTTTATGCTTCTAGTGCAACGGTTTGTAAACTATCATCCTTGATACCATAAGGGAACGGTTGTGCTAAGGGGTCGGTTCTTAGTTTAGAGCAAGTGGAACGGTTGTATATCAAGGGGAACGGTTTTTAGGTTCTAAGCAACGGGAACAGTTTGATAGCAAGGGGAACGGTTTTTAGGTTCTAAGCAATGGGAACAGTTTTATAGCAAGGGGAACGGTTTCTATGGGGACGATTTTTATACCAAGGGGGACGGTTTCGAGCTTGACTTAAGAGGACGGTTATATTGTCTATGGGAACGGTTTTGTTTGTGATCTATGGGGACGATTTTTATACCAAAGGGGATGGTTTTCATTTTTTACCGATCAAAACAAATCACCCAGATATCACACATCAGTCCCTCACATACAAAGAAATAATAGTCCAAGTTTTACACACAAACTAACCAAACTTTAGCCTTAATATAATGAACAATTTATTACAACGAAGAACAATATTATAGCAATAGGATTGAGATAATTCTATACAAGTTTTACACACAAACTAACCAAAGTAAGCACATATCACAAATCCTCCATGATTAAAACAAAGAGCTACTACTTAATCAAAAGGTCAAAATGTCTCTATTGAGACGATTAAGTTCTAATCTTCATAACAAATAAATCCCCCAAAAAGCGACAAGCATGGATCTCCAAATGTTTTCCTGCATACATCAAGATAAAAAGATGAGTAAGCACAAGTAGAATGAAATGGACTGTATGTCTCTCTTTAGAGTCATAACTAATTGCATGATGATCATATTTAGGTATATAATGAAATTAAGAGTAAGCACAAGTAGAATAGAAGAGACACGAATGGTAGAAGGATAAAGGTCCGTCATAATTCCTAATTGTTTAAGACAAATCTGGCTCTACATGTGGACCACATCACACAACCTAAAACATAACAGTTATAAGTGTTTTGCGTGTATGAAGAAATGATATAGGGAGAATATTAAGTCTCAGTTTTAAATAAATAGTTGACATGAAGATGAGTGAAAACATAATATTGCATCAGTATTGAGAGTATAGTAGCAAATGCGTTCATCAACTTAGAAAACATTTTATCATACATGATAAGCTCATTCTCCTACTTAGTGCCCTCTATGTGCTTTCTTTTCTGCTAGGTCTTATATCCTTCTTACTTTTTCGTTTCAGTTACCAAACTCTGATGCTTTAGGCACTCACTTTTTCTAAACTTTTATATTTTACTTGTCCACTTTTGCCAAGTTACACTATCAACTATCATTTCAAAACTTAAAATACAATTCTTATCTCAAACCCAACTCTATAACCTTAAGACAATAGGTTTAGGACCTGGGCTTCATAACAAACCACACAGACAAATGAAATTGTTTTTCTTTCTGGTTTTGAACACACCATGTTTAGCAGCATCCACTAAATATTTATGTGACCTGCAAGTTTTTATACCGCCAGCAATCATCATGATACTTAGAACATAGCTTATAGTCGAATTAAATAAAATTCTAGAGCAATTATGACAAATGACAAGGTTCAGAAATTAAGTCCAAATCCGATAACTTCTGTACACAGGTTCAAGCCTAAAAAACCATTGCTATAACTATCTAAAACTTAAACTGCTACTCCATTTTTCCAAAATTTGACTTTGGTCCTTTTTCTGTGCAAAACCCTATGTGGTTAAGGAGCCTTCCATCAAAGAAACAACAACTCGGTGATTATCAACAGTGAGAGCAAGCACAACCCATGATGACTGGCACAAAAAAATACATATTGGTTTTTTAGTTCCTTTTTCATGTTTTCTTTCAGTTCTTTCTAATTTTGTCAAGCAGTTGCAGATAGTATAAGCTTGTGTTGATGATGCTGCTACCTCTTCTGATATGTCCCCAAAATCTAATTAATTACAACATTTTTAATTACTTCAATAGTATATAGACTCATATAATTTCACATATTTTTTGGTCACATTCATAAAACAAATACTCTGTTAATCGTGCATATTCACCTGTTAATTTCTGGAAATTTGACGTTAGCAAAAACCACTAACTACAAAAAAACTGTGTTCAAGGTGGTGAGGGTTGAGGAAAATCTTAGCATGACTTCTGTATTAAAAGAATACTAACAATTATTCAGTGGATCTCAAACTTGTAATCTACTATACGCTTCTCAGGCTACCAATGACACAAACTATTAAAACTAATAAATTGAGACAAATTGAAGTGCATTGAATTAAATTTAAAAGGAAAGGTACCTTAAAATTCTTTAGAAAATGAGTGTTCAACAAATTGTATCCAATATTTGCGAGCAACATCAAGAGGGTTCAGTTCTAATGCTTCTTCTCATGATTCCAATCCTTTGCTGATTATTCAATGCTTTTCCGATCATTGAAAGTATTAGTCCATTAATTTCCCTCCCATTTGGAAGCAGAAATTTGCTCTGAGATAGAAAGTTATAGATTGATACTCAAACTATTCCAACAGCTTCTGCTCTCAATCTTTTAGGCACAAGCCTCCAATCATTAAATCCGAGCGGACAAAGATTATGTTTTGCAGCAACACCAGAACTATATCATGATAATAAGGCGCCCGGGCTATTAATTAATCGTATCAAGTTGTTAAATTCTACCTCAATTCTCTTGTTTAATGGCAAAGACCATATATTGGCCACATTGATGCAACCACCCCCATGTGTTCATTTCCATTCTCATCTACAAAAGCAGACAATATCAAATTACCCAAAAATAGATTATATCAATTAAAAAGGACAAGAATTATAAGCACATACCATAAAACAGTTCCAAGTTATATGAACAAATTGCATGACAGACTAGAAAGGTTAAGGAACAGTAGTCATGCACCATAAAACAATTCCAAGTTATATGAAGCAATAGTTAGTTACCTGAATGAAGAGGAAAGTATATTATCTGTATAAATAAATTGACAACTATAAGAGATCCCCACCCACCCCCATCTTTTCTACCATCAGTGAGAGTATTGTTTTCAACTTGATGACATTGTGCAAAAAGGTTGGCTACTCAGAGAAGTTAATGACCATGCTGGTTGGCTGGGTGCTTGGATTGAACCATCACACCTGTAGCAAGCACATGTTATACACAAACAAAACCAAGATTTTCACAGTTACTTGCATCAACTGATAGGCAAACAAAACTGAAACGTACTCTAGAGGCGCTATAATCTAAAAATCAATGTCATATATAAGTGAAAACAAACAAACCTGAGGAGACAGTTTTCTAGCCTGGCTCTTCATTAGCTCCATAACATCAGCACAAACTGTTCGTACTCTAGAGTCACAGTGATGGGATGGAACCTTAACATTCTGCTCTGCAACCAACATAGCATATCAGTAGAAAGAAAACCCAAAATCACAAACATAAACCAAATCCCTTTCCTCTTAATCCCTTCCTTTATATTACCAATGTCACCAACCTTTATATCAACACCGATAACAGCCCCACCCTTCTTCGGTGGCCCTAAACTCTGACAAGCCACCTAAACATGCACTACGGAAGAAAATTAACTGGACCTCATTTTAACAGAAGCAAGTAAAACCAATTTAGCAAAGGTTTCAGTTTTAAATATCTTTTAGGGGTTTTTACCTATATAACCCGAAACCAACCATATTTGAAAATTTACCCCCACAAATCTACATAGAACGGAAGGATAGATTAGCAAATATCTAGGTTTAGTGGCTGGAATGTTAGACAAGAAATGATCTTTTCGGTACTATTTCCAGAATTCTTAACCAAAGGAAGCAACTTTAGTGATATTTCTTTTAGCTGCACCTTGAAATTAAATCCAATATAGCACAGTTGAGCAATTTCTCTCATTAAATAAATAAATAAATAAATAAGTGAATACCTGAAGCCAAGCACCGGGAGCGCATCCAAGATTGAGAACCGAAGCACCCGCACCAATCAATTTGAACTGTTTCTGCAACTGAAGAAGCTGCAAGAAGGATTGAAATATACATGCTTAAAATCAAATATCAACCAAGACAACAAAGCCTTAATTTATAAAATTAAATTTCAATTTTGTTAAATAGATAAAAAAGGAAAATTTGAAACCCTAGAGTTTGATGATTGAAAAGGAGAGAGATAAGTACCCAATCACTGGATGCTAGAGAGGGATGGCCTTGAAGTCGACGAACAAAGGGCTGACGGACGAGGGAAAGTGAAGGAGAGGCGGCGAAAGTGAGGAACCGACGAGGGGAGGGAAACGACGGCGAAAAGGTCGGCGAGAAGGAGAGGCGGCAGAAGTGGGGAGCCGAGGAGAGGAGGCTGCGGTTTTGCTCCGTCGAGGAGAGGAGGCAGCGGAAGTGGGAAACGAGAAAAAGCCCTAGGTTTCTTCGATGGGATTTTGATCGGGTGAAAGATGAGAGGTACGGTCATAGGAAACAAAATTAAAATTGTTTTTTTTTTAAGTTTGGGCGCTAACATAAAAAGCCCAAAATAAAGCTGTCCCCTTAACACAAAATTAAACCGTCCCCTTAGCTTATTATAAAACTTTTGTCTGAGCCTAAGTCAAGCCCAACGTTTTAGTTTAAAGCGTTGTCTTAAATTTTTTTCGTAAAGGTTAGAACCGTCACAAAATCGTCCCCTTAGGAAGCAAAGGGAACGGTTTTAAACCGCGCCCCACGAACCGTCCCCATAGACCCATTTTTTGGTAGTGTCCCATCCACTCATTCCAATTCTCAACCACTCCTCAACCCATGTGAATGTGGTCCCCAATTTCAATGAGTGGAGGGGAGTATGTCACCTCACTACCAAACACAAAAACTTGTACTTAGTACCAAGCATACACATTTCTTATTTATTGATACTAGCTCAAGAGCTAGATATGGTTGCCTCTCTTGATTTTTTAAAATCAATGATGATTTGGTTTTATGTTCTTACATGATTTACTTGTGATTTATGATTTCATTGGTTGGTTTGTTTTCATTTGAAAACCTTTTACATAATTTTCATGTTCCTTTTCTTTTGATTTCATAAATCTATTTTTGATCTTTATGTTTTTGTTAATGAGACACTATTTTCATATTGAGATATTTATGTGTTCTCGTTATCTTTTTGTATGTGAGTGATATTTAGCATATTCATGAATGCTTGCTCACATGTTTGCCATGATCTATTTATTGCATATATTTTATATGGCATTTTGATAGGGGGAGCTATTCCCTATTCTATGTTTGTTTTTATACTCAACTATGCTTATTGATAGGGGGAGCTTTTGCTCTCTTCATCATTTTCTCCCCTTTTTGATGTTGTCAAAGGGGGAGAAATATTGTGAGTATATTCTTTCTTGTTTATATGCATGTGAATTATAAATTATACATTCATTTCCTTCATGCATATATTTCTTTTTGTAAATTGTTTGTCATCATCAAAAAAGAGGAGATTGTTGGCCTTCTTGTTTTGATGATGTTTAACAAACAATTTACCACTAATGTCGTTTGTCTAGTATTTGTGTTTTATTATTTATTATAGACAAACAACGAGTTGGAGGATGGATGGAATAGAGCTTCAACGATCATATCCAATGGAGGTTAGCGGAATATTATGTGTGTTTAATACTCTAAGCTCAATATCATATACACACACAATATTGGATTTTCTCACAAAATGAGCTATTTTGAGAAAACTTTGTGATATTGTTTTATTGACCATGTTTACTTTATATTCATGTGTTATAATGTTTATGAAGACATTTCATAAAGTTTCAATATGCGTTTAAACTCTTTTTGTCAAAAACATGTTCTTAACAAATTCATATTCATGCATGTTTTTACAAAATAATGAGTTTTCACAATTGAGAAATGAAAATGAAAATTTTATTTTTGTAACATGTTTGTTTTCATGTTTATAAATATTTTGTAAAGTTTCATCAAGTTTAGAATTGATTTGTTATGTTTAATGGAATTTACAAAATCATGTTTTTGTTAGTGCACATGTTCGTGCATGTTTTACAAAACAGATGAGTTTTCATAAATGGGAAGTGGTATTCAAGAAATTCTTTCTTTGACATGTTTATCTACATGTTTATAAATTTCCCTCGAAATTTTACTATTTTTGGAGTTGATTTACTGTGCCCAATTGATTTTACAAAATCGTGTATGTCAGCAGTTTTTCAGAAACTGTAAATCTGTGTTCAAATATTTATTTCTCTCACCTGGGAAATTCTTTTTCAGACATTCTTTCTCTAAAATGTTATTCTACAGGTCTATAACCTTCCCACAAAATTTTATATTTTTTGGAGCTGTTTTACTATTTTTAATTGATTTTACAAAACTGAAACGCAGTGCTACAGTACCCGCGGTCGACCGGTACGGTCGATCGCCAAACTCTCTGGACGTGGTTACTATAGCATAACGGCTATATTTTCCAGATTTTGATATATCCGTTTTTTTGTCTTTTTGCTTGGTTTTCTTGGGTTTTTGGGCTTGTTTCATGAGCCTATATATACTCCATGCCCTCATACTTCTAAGGGTACTCAAGAAATGTTTTAAACAAGTTTAAAGAGTTTTAAACAAGGGTTTAAGTGTGTTTTAGTGTTTGTTTGGTTTGAAGATTGTTTTCACAAGTGGAGGAGATCATCTTCTTGTTTGGGCTCCAATCTCCATCTCTCCATCTTGTCATCTATTGGAGAAGTTTTCTAAACTCTATCTAGCTTTACATTTGCTTAGTTATTTGATTATCATTCTTTAAAGCTAGTTTTTATATTGAGTTTAGATTTGATTATATTATCTCATTGTTACACACACCCACTTGAGCTTATTGTATTTGCATACATAGTATATTAGGATTGTGAGAGATTGTAACATTGAGTTTGTGCTTAATTGAGTTCTCATCTATTGTAGAGAACAAAATTATATTTGTTACATTGTGAGTGGTGTAAGGTTTTCGGTGAGCTAGAAAACCGAGTGTGTTGTGAATTTTTCGGTGAACTAGAAAATCGAGTGTGATGAGTGAACGTTGTTCGGTGAGCGTTGAAAACCGATACTGTGAGGTGTAAACGTTATTCGGGTGAACGTAGAAAACTCGGTTGTGATAGTGGATTTCTCCCCGGGAGTGGGGAGTGGAGACGTAGGACGGAAGGTCCGAACTCCGTGATCATATAGTGTGTTTGAGTGTGCTTTGGCGTTCATTTATATTTATGTTCATATCTTATATCGCCATTGTCCATAGATCATTATTTATATGATCCACTATTTAGTTCATATTGTTTATCCCTTGTATTAGTTTTATGTCCTTGCATATACATTTATTATATTGTATATCTCTTTGGTAGGATATATCATCTTGTGTTAGTTTATATATCCTTGCATATATATATATTCATCATATAGGATATGTCTCATTGTTTACATTGCTTATCCTAGCTCATATATCTTGTGGTATTTCATTTTTGATAGGATAACTTATTAATTAATTTTAATTAGCATAAAATCGGATTAGATTAGCATAAGACCCTAATCACCCCCACTCTAGGGTCTAACAAGATACAATATGCAGTAAGATATATTAATATTGAATTCGTAAATAAGAGAAATGACGACGTTATAACGGTGCAACTGAAAGGTTCGGGCTCAGGTGATTGGGTAGCAGAACGACCTCTCGCGGTACGTGATCTCTTCGTCGACATAGCTAATCTGTAAGAGAAATCAGTGGTTCAGATATGTCGAGATTGGCGAACCAACAATCCAATAATCAAAAGGGAAATTGTGATATTTAACTAAAATTCTAAAATTTAGGATTTTTTAGTTAAAAAATCCAATTAAACCTACGTAATATATATCTCATTCAAGGTGAAAGAAGGGAGAATCGAGTTGAAGGTCGCAAAGTCAAATACAGGGTCTCGACCACCTCAACATGTTGATTCACAAGCTCACGGAATCGTCCGAAATTAGAAACATGGATATTAATTTGAGTTTCAGAATCGTGCATATATGGGTTCGACACAAGAAATTCCTATGACAAAAATTCATATATACAAGGGGGGAAACATTCAAAAATTTCAGCCCTATTTTTACACATAAACCCCCAAAATTTCAGCCCCATTTTTACACAAAAGCCCCCAAAATTTGAGCCCCATTTTTACACAAAAGCCCCCAACATTTCACCCGCATTTTTACACAAAAGCCCCCAAAATTTCTACCCAATTTTTACACAAAAGTCCTCTCAAATTTCAATCCTATTTTTACACAAAAGCCCTCAAATTTTAGTCCTATTCTTAAACAAATACCCCCCTCAAATTTCGGTTCAAATTTGCACAAAAATACCCCTCAAATTTCGGCCAAAAACCCCCTCAAATTTCCCTAAATTTTGCACACAATTCACATCCAAATTTTGGCCATATATATATGCATGAAATTAAGAAAGTAGTAAAATCAAAGGTGAGGGAATACAAGTTCAAAATTTCAGCCACCTCTCAACAAAAAAAATCAAGTTTTGATTTTTCCCCAAATCAACAAACTAGGGTTTTGGATTTTAAAGAGTTCAAAAGAAGGGAATCAAATTAAAGCCATGAGGGAGAGGGGTTCTTAACAAAGCTTGGGGAAGTGTTGAAGAGGAAGCCTTGTTGATGATGAAGCCCAAGATCCTCCAAACCCAACTTGTCTTGCTTGAAGCCTTGGAGAAGATGAAAGCTTAGAAGGAAGAAGATAAGAGCTTTGAAGAAGGAAGGTTTAAGGGTTTAAGAGGAGGATGAATTTTAGAACTCTTGAAGAAGAAAGATGTAGGCATATAAAACTATTTATAGGTCCCTTAGCACAGCTCGGCACAAACCGACAAACCATCGGGTGACGTATCTAAACACGAGCGTCAGTCCACAACACCGAAGCCAAGTGACACGCAACGAAGCGGATTAACGAGGCGACGAGGCTAACGAACCGTACGCAAACAATAGAATACATCCACTCGCACGCGGAATCAAGCTAACGGTTCGGTGAGTCAACGAGTCATCCAACCATAGAACGGATTTGAACTCAAACACCGAGGCGGATTTACTGCCATATTGGGATTCGGACTGCCAAACCAAAGTCCAGATCAACAACGAAGCGCGGAACCGGACAACGGACACAACGGCGCCACACCCGGGGGCCGAGCCACCCATAGGTGGCCGGCCACCTGTGGCCGACCCAGATCTGTGCCAAGGCACAGATCTGAGTGCCTATAAATAGGAGAGGTTGGTTCATTTGTAAAAGGTTGGAATTTTGGACGGCGAAGCTCTGCTGGATTGAAGGCTCAAAACTTAAAAAGATTGAAGCTTTGGAACTTTGAGGACTTGGAGATATCAGATCTGGTTCTTGGCGATCATCCACGCCAAATAAGGCAGGAGTTCGAGAGAGATCAGATCTGAGATCTACGCAGTTTCCCTCCGGATCAAAGCTTGGCCATTGATCCCGAGAACTAAAGGCTATTATTTCCTTGGCGAAATAGTACCCTCGTCTGTTATTTCCTTTGTGAAATAACACCCGTCATACTGCGTAGATCCGACCAGATCTAGATCGCGCGGTAGTCCATGGATTAACCCCGGCGCAGGCGAAGAACCCACAGAAGCGAGTGACCGCAAAACAGGATCTCGTGATTTGTTCGACTAATAAGGAAAGAGTTGTAATTTTCTTTTTTCTTTTTTCTTTGATTTTGTTGTAACCGGATCTTATAAAAAGACCGGATCTTTTGTAATCGAAAAACAATTACTCGAGAGAACAATGAATTCAATGAAGAAAGCAATTTTTCCCGGAGGTCGAGTATGAATTCGACCAGGCCAAGTTCGAGGAGTATCTTTCATCCTCGTCCGGATCCACCTCCCCCCGCAAGTCCAAGAAGTTCTCCTCCAGGAGAAAAGTTCGTTGGTTTGAAGAAGTTCAGAACGCCAACGAAGCTCTCACCCCAGCTGACGCCAAAGTTGCGTTGGGTGAAGTTCCGCCGACCTCCAACCAGGTCAACCCTACTCCCGCCGATGCCTCCACCGTTGAGGGCGTTGTGACTCTCTCGAAGAGAGCCCGCCAGAGGCGACGTCAACGCCTGGCACGTCAACTCGCCAAAGCGATGGAGTCTACGGACGGAATCCGCTACAACGTGGATCTGAAGAGCAGGAGAGGCAAACAGCCTCAACCACCGATGAATGGCGACTCCTCCAAGCCGCCAATGAACGAATGGGTCCGTGTCAAACGGAACCGTTCGACAATTGAGGAGCACATTCGCAAGCACCGCGCACTATCAGCGTAGGTACGGGCTCAAGTCCAAGAAGCCCGTAGAAGACTGTAGAAGGACGTGGCCAAGAAGCCGCCACCAACCAGCCAAGTATGGAAGCCGAAGTCTGAAGCGGCGATTCAGGCTAAGACAAAATCGTTGCAGCCTTCGAAACAGGTGCAACCTCCGGTGAGCCGACCAGAGTCGCCGGTAATTCTAATAGCTTCTCCGGGAGATCATGCAGAATCATCCCAAAGGAAGAAGTCAGTTTTAGAGCACCTCGGTCCAATTCCCGACGAGAGAGGCAAAACTCCAATCCAAGAATGTTTGGGCCCGATGAAGAAGCCCCAAACGACTCAACACGCTGGGGGTCGCCGTCACCCCCAACATGACAAGGAGTTCAAGGCAGCTGCGCGCACTAATTTGCACATCGAAGTCCAGGAGTCCGTTGAGAACTCGCGCCCGCAAAGGCATGTTTCAAGGTGCGTGACTTTTGAAAGCCCAAAGAAGGCAGTTCGTCCTCAGAAGGAAATTTTATCGTCTGATGACGATAACGTTATACCTGAGAAGTAGTGCCAACACACGATAGGTTACTCCGATCTTCAAGCAGACGAGTTGTACTATCGTGCTGGGGGTACGACCAAAACCAGGAAAAGGAGTCCCCGAGAACAGGAAACTCAATGCGCCTGTTCCAAACTCATTCGGGCGGTATTGTCTAAGTGCAATTGCATCAAGACGGTCCCCAAAAGAGTTTCGGTTTTCGAAAGACTCAGGACCGAAACGCCAAAAACAAGGCCTAGGCGTTTCCGACGAAGAAGAACGGTGGTTGAAGATGGAGAATTTCCGAGGGTCACCACCAATATGACCAGCAAGGGGACATCGGCACGGGATAATCTCGAGTCGATTCTGAAAGCATCCCGGCCTATAACCCGTCTGCAGTCCGGAACCATCAAGCGAACAACCTATGGTAGGGTTCGGACAAGACTACCTTCAGAAGATGAAGAATCTGATGTCGGCTCCGCGGTTGCATCAGATAATACGGTGTCCAGCGAGGGACAACCCTGTGAGGCACTTATGATAAGTGCGGAACAAGTGGCCAAGATGCTTGAAGAGGCCATGGCTAAACAATAGGAGGCCTTCAGGTTCGAAATGCAGATGGCCATGCAGAACATGAGAGAAATGCATGACCAACAAATCCAAGCATTGACGAACCAGTAAGGTGAGCCAAGTCGTCGTAACCAGGTTAATCTGGAAGATGAGGACACAAATGCAAATGAAACTCATAATGCCAATAATCCCTCCGTCAATGCAGGGGGTGGTAATGAGAATGCTGGCGAAAACACAGGTGAAAACTTGAAGATCAAAAACCTCGAGAGCAAAATCAATACATTGATTTCCGCTCAAGAGATGAAGAAAACAGGCATTCCTTGTCCATACCCAAGAGAATGGGAATCGATCCCATATCCGGCGAAGTTCAATCTAATTAACTTCACGCCGTTTAATGGGATGGGTTCACCTACTCAGCATTTGATTTACTTCAAATCGCACCTGGGGGTTATCTCTGGTAATGAGCCTCTGATGGTACAGTCCTTCGTTGGCACTCTTCGTGGAGCCGCCTTTGATTGGTATCGTCGCCTCAAGCCAGGAAGCATGAATAGCTGGGACGACATGGAAACTAAATTCCTCGCCAATTTCTTCGACGACGACACAGAGATATCCATCAGGTCGTTGCTTGATGAGAAACAGAAAGACGGGGAACTGGTTGACACCTTCGTCAAGAGGTTCCGGAATAAGGCGATGAACTGTCGGGACTCGATCACTGAGGAGTTTATCCTCCAGACTTGCCACAACAACCTCGCATTGGACGTGTTGGAAGCAATGGGGACAGCACCGTTCAAGACATGGAAGGATTTGAAGGTCCGAGGAGAGCAAGCCGAGCGGTTCCTCTGAAGGAAGAAGGCGGAAAGAGGCCAACAGGCGACGAATGCTCCACAGCAGAATTTCGTCCCACGGGGGAAAGGTAAGGTATATGCTAATGCAGTTGATGCTAATCAAACTTTCCAATTGCAACCTCAGCAACAGCCGCAGCAACAAACATCACAACAATCTCGGGGGCAATGGCAACCACGGCCTCAGAAGCAGAAATCTTTGGAGCCAATATTTCCTAAGGTGTACTCCTTCAAAGATGACGAAGTTCCCGGCATCTTTAAGTACCTGTTGGAGAATAACAAAATCTAGCTGCCGGCGATTGTGGATCAAGAGGGAGCTGGCAAAGTGACGGATCCGAAGTATTGCGTATACCATAGAGCAGTCCATCACCCTACCAAGTCGTGCTACCACCTCAAGGACAAGATCCAGGTGCTAATTGATGTAGGCGTCATAACCCCGAAGACGTCCAAGAATGTTGGAGCAAATGCGGTGTCAATCAGCTTTGGATCGGTGCCCACAACGTGGTTCAAACCATAGCGCATCACCAAAGTAGGAATGAAGACAGTGAACGATGACCCACATGGACAGCGCCAAAAAGGACTTGTGCCACACACAGCCCCAAACGGTGAAATCCTCTGGGTTCATCCCGATCTCAGTGAAGACGAACAATGGGTGACTTCCTCGAGAAGAAAGGGTAAAGGCAAGTCCTGCAATGCTACGTCCGCAATCTTCGAGGAGGATGGCGATGAAGCTCCTACTTTCCCGCTCTCCGAAGAAGAACAAGAAGTCTTCGTCACTAGAAGCGGAAATGAGTATCACTATAATTATCCGCCACCTAATGAGCAGGGGGTGAATAAACGGGGACCAGCCAAAACTCTCACGGAGATAGGGGTGATTACGAGTCCTACACCGGGCAAAGAGGCTCGAAGACAGCCGGTGAATAAACCGAAAGAGAAGAATCCCCAAGAGGTTCAGAATCCGAAGCAGTCTCATTTCAGTCGCCCGATTGGAAGAGACAAACCGAAAAGCTCGAAGACTCCGCAAGTCTTTGATATAATGGATCAACTAGCCAACATTCCAGCACGGATAACATTGTATGAGTTGCTACGGTTGTCCAAGGAAACTAGGGAGGCCTTGCAAGAAGCTTTGGCCAATTCAGAGGAGTTTCTGACTCAAGTCAAGCCGGTGCCTGAAGAACCGGAACAGCTAAGTAAACACTGCAATATAGCGACTAAGAACCTTCCCTGCATTACTTTCACCAAAGAGGATATGCAGACGAAGAATTCGAACCACGATCGACCGCTATATTTCATCGGGTACATTGGGTCCAGCAAAGTCAACCGAATACAAGTGGATCCGGGTTCTGCTGTGAGTATTATGCCGCTTCGCTTGATGCATTTCCTCGGCATCCCAGTTAGCAAGTTGGCATCCACAGACACTGTTATCTACGGATTCAATACCAGCGGGTCAAGACCTTTAGGTAAAATCCGGATAAAGTGTCAAATGGGTGATTTGAAGTCGGAAGTCACATGTTATGTGATTGATGCCGAAACTTCATATAACTTACTATTGGGTCGGCCTTGGATCCATAGTAACGTTATAATACCCTCCACTCTTCATCAGTGTTTAAAATATGTCGACACTGATAATAAAGTTAGGACGGTGGTCGCGGATAAGCAACCATTCAAAGGGTATGAGAATTATTTCACTAATTCTCTCCTTTATGGTAACGAATCCGATACTGAATCATCGGCCCATGGCATAGACAGCGGAGAAGAAGCTGATATCGAAGCCGGATTTGATTACAATGGAGGTTATGTTCTAAATAACATTGTACCCTTTGTAATCAACCTTGACGATGAACAATCGTCGGAAGGCAGTTGTAACTGGCAACTTGCCAATAATGAAATAAACAACGATTTAGAGTACTCACTGTCTCTTGATGATGTGATAAAAGAATTGTATGATAATCCTGATTTGTATATGCCGCTTCGATCGTCCTATGTAACGAAGGAACGCCTCCAGCATTCTTTCGGAACAACCATGGTCATCCCGAACAAAATAAGAGGCGCAAAGGAAGTGATTTACGGTAAAGGAAAAATCTCTCCATTACCAGATCATTTCTTAAGTGAAGATGAAGATGATGACAAACCTGGTCGGTATTTATCTAAGTATAGTCCGGAAGCGCGCAAGCTCATGGAAAAGCAGGGATATGATTTCACACTCGGAGAAGGTCTATACTTCGATCGAGGTCCTCGTACTCCCGCCAAAGCGGCATATGTACCAAAAGGAAAACCCGATGATTATTATAAATACGGACGAGGGTTAGGGTATGAATCTTCTTCAGAAGATGAATGCTGCTGGTTAATTAATGACCAATCATCTAAGCAATTCGTCAGATGCCTCAGAATGGGATTCTGATACGAGTCTGGGGGAAGTTTTCAAAGCCCTAATGGCGAACATGGCTACAGCTGATCCGTCCTCAATAGAAGACGACGATCAAATGCCAACATGGGAAGACTCGTGGGTTCATCACCTGAACATGCAGTATGGTGATAGGTTCGAACAGAGGGAACCCCCCACTGAAGATAAAATAGTCCAAGTTAACATGGGTGATGAAGCCAACCCAAAGTCTATATTCATCAGCGATAGTCTTCCCCCAAATGAGAAGGAAGAATTAATTGCTCTCATCAGGGAATATATTGACGTCTTCGGGTGGAACTATGAAGATATGCCCGGGCTCGATCCCAATGTGACAATGCACCGCCTCGATATCAAGCCGGATGCCAAACCTATCAAACAACAGCAAAGACGGTTTCGTCCGCAGATTATGGAAGCCATTTAGGCAGAGGTTAAGAAGTTGATCGAATCAGGATTTATCCGAGAAGAGCAACATCCAGACTGGCTAGCCAATATTGTTCCCGTCATGAAGAAGAACGGTAAAATCAGGATCTGTATTGATTTTAGAGACCTGAACAAAGCATGTCCAGAAGACGACTTTCCTCTCCCAATCACAGATGTCATTATCAACAATACATGTGGATTTGAGAGAATGTCTTTTATGGATGGGTTTTCAGGATATAACCAAATCAAGATGCACCCAGATGATGAGAAGCATACAGCGTTCAGAACGCCCCTCGGTGTCTTTTGCTACACAGTGATGCCTTTCGGTCTAAAGAACGCAGGCGCCAGGAAAACAGTCGAGTGCTACGTTGATGATTTGGTTGTAAAAAGCCGCAACAAAGAAGATCACATCAAGGACTTGAAGACGATGTTCGAACTCATGCGGAGTCATCAATTGAAGATGAACCCCACCAAATCCTTCCTTGGAATGTCCAGCGGAAAATTCCTTGGATTCGTCATCACCAGTAAAGGTATACATATCGATCCTGATAAGGTGAAGGCGATACATGAACTGCAACCTCCTGGAAATCTAAGAGAGCTCAGAGGATTGCAAGGCCGTTTAGCTTACATCCGGCGGTTCATCTCAAATCTTTCTAGGACGTGCCAACCATTCTCTAAACTAAACAAGAAAGGGGTGTCATTTATTTGGGACGACGCCTGCCAAAAAGCATTCGAAGGTATCAAAACATATCTGACGAATCCTCCTGTTCTCGTCGCACCAAAATCAGGTAGACCGTTCTTGATTTATCTCAAGGCGATGAACCACTCGATAAGTGCTTTACTAGCACAAGACGATAATAATGGTCACGAACAGGCAATCTATTACCTAAGTCGGACCTTGATAGGCGCCGAGTCTCGGTATCCGATGATCGAGAAAGAATGCCTCGCATTAGTATTCGCAATGCAAAAGATGCGGCATTACTTGGTTGGACAGACGATTTACGTCATTTCCAACGTTAATCCAGTACGGGTGTTTATGACGCAACCGGCCTCTATGAATTGGCGGTTAGCGAAATGGGCTCTTCTCTTGTCCCAATATGATTTGCACTTCAAACAATAGAAGTCGATCAAAGGACAAGCGATTCGCGATCTTTTGGCGGCAAACCCGACAACGGATACGGCAGAAGTATATGATGACTTGCCGGATGAAACCCACGAGGTTAACACTACATCGCACCAACAAGTATGGCAATTATACTTCGATGGTGCTTCGAGAGCAGTTAATAGGGCAATAACCCCCGGATGTTCTACAGTCTCCTCCGGAGTTGGAGTTGTCTTAATTTCCCCGGGAAAGCATGTGATGCCTCGGGCGTATTCACTGACTAGTCCGTGTTCCAATAACGTAGCTGAGTATAACGCGCTTCTCATTGGACTCAGTTTCGCCAAAGAGCTAGGGGTCGAATATCTCGAAGCTTTTGGGGATTCTCAATTTATAGTCAACCAAGTCCGTGGAGAGTATGAAGTCAGGAACAAAGACCTGATCCCGTACCACCAGGAGGCCATCAAAATGGCAGATTCTTTTGAAGAATTCTTTATTGAATATATCCCTCGTCTCCAGAACGCTTATGCGGATGCACTGACAGCACTAGCGGTATCACTTGCGCAGCCTCCCGAAACTGAGCTGTTAGTCACAGTGAGAACGCATCAACTCTGCATACCCATATACGATATGGATATTGAAGAGGAAGATGACGGAAACATTAACGCCGAGGAGGTGAATTCAACTCAAATTGGGTTTGAGTCCCGAGATTGGCGTTTTCCCACCATTGACTACGTCCAGTATGGTATTTTGCCAGAGGATGTAAAAGAAAGGGAATCAATACGCCGAAGAGCACCAAGATTCTTCTATAACACCGAGACCCATACATTATACCGTAGAGGGTATGATGGTTTGTTACTCTGATACCTTTCGAACAAAGAAGCAGAAGAAGTTCTTAAGGAAGCACACGAAGGAGAATGTGGTGCGCATCAGCCTGGTCCCAAACTGTAGGATCGCATCAGGAGAATGGGATATTTTTGGCTAACAATGGTTCGTGACGCAATCGAACACGCCCGAGAGTGTCATGCTTGTCAAATACATGCAAATTATATGCATCAACCACCAGAGCAGTTACACACGTCAACCACGTCTTGGATGTTTGAGACATGGGGTATGGATATTGTTGGTCCTATTTTTCCCCCTTCAGTCAAAGGTGATCGATTCATTCTCGCAATCACGGATTACTTTTCAAAGTGGGCTGAAGCAATTCCACTTAGAGAAGTGAAGACGAATAATGTCATACCCGCGTGCAGAATCAAGCTAATGAGTTGAGGAATCAACGAGCCATCCAACCAAGGGGAAACTCGGACGAATCACGATCGAATCAAGATCAATTTCGGACTCGAACTCAGAAGCGGATTTACTGCCAAATCAGGAATCCAACTTACTGCCAAATCAGATCATCAAATCAGAGTCTCAGATCAACCGAAACACGGACAAACGAGACAACGGAAAACGACTCGAAAAAGTCGGAAAACACCGCCCGCGGGGGCTCGGCCAAAGCCGAGCCACCCCAAGGTGGCTCGGCCTCAGCCGAGCCACCTTGAGGTGGCTCGGTGGCCGAGCCACCTCAAGGTGGCTCGGCCAAGGCCGAGCCACCCTGAGGTGGCTCGGTGGCCGAGCCACCTCGGGGTGGCTCGGCCAAGGCCGAGCCACCTCA
>NW_017972872.1:0-10239 GCF_001876935.1 Asparagus officinalis | reverse complement strand
TCGTTAACACTGAACCGGTTGTGGAGAACTATAGGCAATTTTTGATGCAGCCTCCCGAAACTGAGCTGTTAGTCACAGTGAGGACGCATCAACTCTGCATACCCATATACGATATGGATATTGAAGAGGAAGATGACGGAAACATTAACGCCGAGGAGGTGAATTCAACTCAAATTGGGTTTGAGTCCCGAGATTGGCGTTTTCCCACCATTGACTACGTCCAGTATGGTATTTTGCCAGAGGATGTAAAAGAAAGGGAATCAATACGCCGAAGAGCACCAAGATTCTTCTATAATACCGAGACCCATACGTTATACCGTAGAGGGTACGATGGTTTGTTACTCCGATGCCTTTCGAACAAAGAAGCAGAAGAAGTTCTTAAGGAAGCACACGGAGGAGAATGTGGTGCACATCAGCTTGTACCCAAACTGTATGATCACATCAGGAGAATGGGATATTTTTGTGATGCAATCGAATACGCACGAGAATGCCACGCTTGTCAAATACATGCAAATTATATGCATCAACCACCAGAGCAGTTACACACGTCAACCACGTCTTGGATGTTTGAGACATGGGGTATGGATATTGTTGGTCCTATTTTTCCCCCTTCAGTCAAAGGTGATCGATTCATTCTCGCAATCACGGATTACTTTTCAAAGTGGGCTGAAGCGATTTCGCTTAGAGAAGTGTGTAGGCACTCGGCACAAACCGACGAGCCAACGAGGCGACGAGATCGACGAATCGCACGGAAGCGACGGAATGAATCCACCCGCGTGCAGAATCAAGCTAATGAGTTGAGGAATCAACGAGTCATCCAACCGAGAGCGGACTCGGACGAATCACGATCGAATCAAGATCAATTTCGGACTCGAACTCAGAAGCGGATTTACTGCCAAATCAGGAATCCAACTTACTGCCAAATCAGATCATCAAATCAGAGTCTCAGGTCAACCGAAACACGGACAAACGAGACAACGGAAAACGACTCAAAAAAGTCGGAAAACACCGCCCGCGGGGGCTCGGCCAAAGCCGAGCCACCCCAAGGTGGCTCGGCCTTAGCCGAGCCACCTTGAGGTGGCTCGGTGGCCATATTTATTAGATATCTCTTTCTACATCATGTCTAATGTATTTATTTCTCGTATTTTGCCTGTTTTGTACCTACACTTATTGTTGATTCCACTAGAGAGATATTACTATGATGGTGAAACGTGTTGTTACACAGTGTGGGTGCATAATATGTTTGATATTTCTGGGTTCAACTTGGACTGCAGCCATGTGTGAAAACAGGGACATCACAAGTGGAGAAAGCTTCTTCGAGATTAGCAATGTGGAAGTTGACATGCTTGGATGTCACTAGGATGTTGTCCACATATGCTTCCACATTGCAGCTAGTTTGCTCTTTGAAGATCTTGTTGATCAGTCTCAGGTAGATTGCTCTTGCATTTTTGAGGCCGCTGGTCCGTTATGAAGGAAGTTTTTTTTTCATCATGCTTTACCATATTTATTTGGTTGTAACATGAGAAAGCATCTATGAAGCTGAGAATTTCATAGTTTGAGTTGAATCGACTAGTCGATCGATTCAATGGAGGGGAAAAATATCTTTTTGGTAAGATTTGTTGAGGTTGATAATGTTGACACACATCCTCCACTTGCCATTGGTCTTTTTGACTAGCACTATATTGGTCAGCTATTCTGGATATTGGACCTCCTGGATGTATCATGCCTTTAGTAATCAGTCAAATTCTTCTGCTGTTATTTTTTTCTAATCCGATATATATCTTCTGTCAGACCTGTATGCAGTGTCGGTCGATACATAGCTCATGAGCTATTACTTTTGGGGCTATACCCGACATGTCTTCGGGTCCTCAGGCAAAAACGACTACTTTTGCGCGGAGGAACTCGATCGCTCCTAGCGGTGGTTTGGCCAGTTCTAAGCTTGTTTGAACTTTCTTAGTTTCATCGATGCTGAGTAGAAATTCTTTCAAATTTTCCATAGTGATTGTTCACTCCTTATCTTTGTCCTTCTGTAGGTGGGCCTGAGACTTCTCAATTGGCGAGGTGTCTGGGATTCCCTTGCCTTGCCTTTCATGGAGAGCATGTCGCACGACCTGGCCTCGCACTGCTTACTCCACGCAATACTGACTCTTAGGTTTAGGAACTTCACCATTTGATGGTAGGTGTAAGGGGTTGCTTAGAGATCATTTATGGAGGTTCTCCCAAGTATAACACTAGAGGCTGACTTGACGTCCATCACAATAAACTGGACTCAGATCGTAGATTAGCGGGAATAATCACCAACGACCATTGGTACTGGTAGGGCAATCAACCCTTTCGATTGAATTGAATGACTCGAGAAGCCTATTGGATGACTCGGAGATGGCTGTAGTTTTAATCTGTCGATTTTTATTTGGTTGAATGCGTCCGAGAATAGGACATCAGCGGAGCTTCCTATGTCCACCATAATCCTCTACTCGGAACCCGTTGAATTGGGTAGAGGTGATGATAGGATCATAAGGTGTCATTACACCTTCCATATCGGCGATGGGGAAGGTTATGGATTGATTCACATTAGGCTTGTTCTCGTACAACTGTACAAGTTCACCTGACGCAGACGTAGAAACGGGGAGGCCGATCGGATATCGTTCCGATGCCAACGAGCCCTGACAATAGTAGGTAATTCACGAGCTTGAATCAACAAGCTCTAAGTTTCTCAAATTTGAGAACGAAAACAAGGAGAAAAATCCTCTTGATTGAATAATGAAAAGTTAATTGTTTGATTTACAAAAGAAACTATTATATAAAGCCGAATAAATCTATCCTAACTCTAATAAAAAAGAAACTCTAATTCTAAAAGGAAATAACCAAAAATGAACTCCTTTCCTAATCTGTTTTCCAAGTCGACACGAGGCGTGCCGAGTAGTACCGCCTTTCGTGTTAACTGGACATGAGTCGACTAAGTATGTCGAGTGGTTCCGCCTTTCGTGTCGCCTGTCATCTCGTCCTGTCGCCTGTCATCTCGTCCTGTCGCCTCGAGTCGTCTGTTCGTCTGGGTTGCTTCGCCTCGAGTCGTCATCTCGTCTCGCCTGGTTTGTTGTCGTCTCGTCTAGTTCGAGTCGAGTCGAGTCTCGTCTCGTCCATCTGTTTAGTCGTCTCGCGCTTTTCAGTCATCTCGTCTTGTAGATCTCTTGTATCATCACCTCAAGGGTTCACCGAGCATAATATTCCGAGCTTTGTTTGACATCCCTCTAGTTGCTGGGCCACCGTTGATGGTGTTGATGGTGCCCCTGTCATTGCCTTCGGTTTCTCTTTGCTAATTCGGGCGAGATGATCTCGACTCCTCCGCTTAGGCCTATCCCGGCTTGGCTCTTCGTTGTCCCAGCGAGATGAGTCCTTACACATAGTACAAGCGGAAAAGTAGGTAAATTGATACTTTAGATGGGAATGTAGGAATTCAACAGTATTTTAAGGAGGAATTAGTCATTTTGTCCAATTCTTTTATGCTACAAAGATTCTAGGAATTCAGATTTTATTAAAGTTTAGATAGTACCTCTTGGATTCATATATTATTTTTTACATATTTGTTGGATATCCCTGCAAATTTAAGTATGAGTAAGTGGCATGTAAATAGTAGTTATTTCTATATATACAGGAACATTGGAGATATTGGATGAGAGATGAGAGAACATAAAATGCATTAAGATTAGTGTTGGGTAGAACATTCATAGAAGTTAGGGAAAAACTTGACTTTCTGGTTTAAAAAAAAAAGTGCAATGGAGAATGGCATTGAAAGAGAGAATTTTTTTTGACGTTATCACTAGCAAATACGGGAGATTTTGTTACAACAGGCTAAATAAAATCATATTTTAAGGAACACTGCCAACTCTATATGTAGAAGGCAGCAGGCATCATAAAGAGACAATGAAACATTGGTAGCAGAAGTCAGTGGACGAGACCAATCAATCAAGCTGGAAAATTAGATCAAGTTATATAGGTACGTCGTAGTTCTGAACGGGGAACATTCTGAAGATGTAGGAACGGTTCTGAAGTAAATGTCTAATTAACTGATGATGAATTAGGTCAGATTTGCATGTAGTTTCGACTGGAGTTTGAATTTATATCCACATGCTTGAGGAAACATTATGGCAACCCATTGGACCTATGACAAACTATTAGAATCAATCTGCCAGTTAGATACGTTAGGGTCATAGAGTCAGCACAGAAGAGTTCTCAAATATCAATGAAATGTATAATGTATGCATACCAGTGACTTTTTTCTGGAATGAGTACGCATGAAGAAGAGTCAAAGAAAAGTATCATAAGCACTTATGCTCTCATAAATTTAGTGGAGCATCCAATCTTATATACATCAATTCCCAAGAAAGGGTAAACTTTATTTCACGTTGTCAAACAAGTGACTATCTTCATCCCAACAAACTAGTAATGCTAAAATAGTCACAAAAGCATTTTAAAAAAAAGTAAAAGGGAAACAAGGAATGATCATTCTCACATATAAAAAGAAAATATGTAAAAAAAATTACTTGGTTATAAAAGTTACAGGTTAGAATAAATAGGAAAAGCAGTAACAACCTGTCCACGAAATAAGAGTTATATATTCAAATGATGAAGTTAATAACCATGGCCATAATATTATTCTTTACATGAGTGTAGTGTCATATCAGATTAATCTTAAGAAATCAGAGGCTTGCAATATATGCCTTCACTAATTCACATGAAGAAAGAATGGTGGAATGTTTATTTAAGAAAGTAGATGCTATGTGAAAAAAGTTCTACTGTTAAGAAATTTTACCTTGCAAAATTGTCAGAAATTCGTTAAAAATGAATCTGATTGAAATTTCCTAACAGAAGAAACTAGTGTTTCCAAAGTTCTACCACACGAAGATTCCAAAGTGGACCCGAACTGAACAAAGATGGAAGATCAGAAACTGCTTTTCGACGATGAAAATCCTTGTTAGGTCGCTATGCCACTTTTATACAGGTAGTAAATTTGAAATTTTAATGAGATATCTAATACAAGCTTAGAACATTATTGTGATTCCGTGATCTATGTTTCTTATTTTTATTAAAAAAACATCGGGCTATACTGCTATTTACCAGGAATTATATTTTGCATTTAATTTGGATGTGAAGGACCCAACTTGACCAGATGGTATGATTTTGTAGGACTCAATGGCATTCTGATAAAATGCTTGACCTGGATCAGGAGTCCTTGATGTCATTAGATCCTGGAAAAATCTATATATTTCAAGCACCTCATGGAAAGACTAAAAAGCCAAAGGTACAAAAACTATTACTAAGCATTTATTCAAATATATGAAGCCCTAATGTTCATCAATTGTAGCAATAAGTTCAGTCAACTCTCAAGTATCAGCATCAGTGCTTCCCATTTAATATAAAAATGTCATTGGGCATTTTGTGTTTTTGGTCACATTTCTTTGATCAACTACGTGGGCATGTACTTGTCTATCTGTGTGCACATTAAACTGCTACATTTTGTAGGTGTGACCATACTATATGAGTCTTTTGCGATTTGCTGTATGTACTATGTATTTATCTTTGTTATGATGTATCTGCAGATTTCTTAGTGCTACATACCCCGTAACGTCATATACTTAAGTTAGAAGACCTGTTCTTCAGTTCTGCTGAACATAGTCAATTTGTTACTAACATATATATTCTAACATCTCCAAGATTCTTGATTAGAAAACTGTTTAATTCCGTGTTATTATTTCTAGTTTTAAGCCGGCCAAGGTGGCTATGACTTCAGATCTTCCATTGGGATCAGGTCTAGGATCATCTGCTTCTTTTTGTGTCGCAATTGCAGCAGCTCTTCTTGCACTTTCTGATCCCATTGAGAGTATCACATTAGGGGAGAATGAACTAAAGCTCGTGAATGAATGGGTGTTCGAGGGTGAAAAAATTATTCATGGCAAGCCTTCTGGTATTGATAACACAGTGAGCTCATTTGGTATGTAATTTGATTTAGCATTCTCATGTACACGGTTTTCTTATTCACTGAAAACTCATCCTTCTGCAAGTGTTATGTGGGAAGGACTACATAATGCATTATTTGCACACTTCTTTAAGGTTTTGCGCATTAATACTGGTATAAGTAATTTCATCTTCTTGCTCAATTAGAAGCAAAACTATAATTAGTATCTGTACTTAAAAACTTGAAAATGGAAAAACTTGTCTTTATCTGAATAAAAGGCTCTGGTCCTTTCTGCCATACATATATTCATGCACTTTACTATATGCACCTCCAAATTATGGTTATTGCATGCATTCTATCCTTACAATTTGTTTTCTATCTTATTTTTGCACACTTCGTGTCTGTTATAACCTTTTTCCCCCCTTTTCCTGTTGGTGTTACTCTTTGGCAATTATGTTATGTGTGCATGTCAAGGTGATCTCTGTACAAGCTCTGTCCATTCTGCATATCATACCCATTGCTGATGAATATAGTTTTATAATATCAATGCTTCGCCTCCAAATGATGAGTTCCATATGATACTAAAGCTTAAATTTATGAATGTATTCAGCATATGTTGTCTAATAAAACTCACACGTACATGTGCTCGTGGGTGCACACACAAGCACAGGCGGACGTGCATGCACGGGCACGCACGCACGCCACACACACATCTCGAGGTAGTTAGATGGCATAAGGATGCGATAAAATTTGCACTAGATTGGTTGGGTATTTGAGGTCTGAAGCAAAACTAGTTCCTCATATCTGACCCTAAATTCTTAATGCACCCCAGTATAGGCCAATTGTAAGAACTATTGATAACTCTTGAAAGTGAAGTTAATTATATTATTCCAAACTTCAAAATTGAAGTTAATTATATTATTCCAAACTTCAGTTTCAAATGAAGTTAGAATAATAGTTACCTCTCAGTTGGACAAAAACTGGCTGCTTAGTGGTCACTGCTGGGACCCTTTCCTTGTTTCAACAGTAAAATATTTGGATATTCATATTACATTTTGGTTATAGACCTTTCCATTCTGGGTATCCTCTACAATAAGTTGGACTTCTGCTGACACCAGCAATCTATCATCATCTATTTTCAGTTTCATAGCTAGTTACCCAAGACATCATTTGCTTGCTTTGGATTGGTTCTCTTATTCTACCTTACGAAGTTACATGCTGTAAAGTTTGGGGACACCTCTCTGTTTCTCAGCTCTGGAATTATATTTGCCTGGAATTCTCATTTTCCAGTTTACATTTTTTTTCATGGATGTTGTTAAGATCTGATCATGATGGATTTATTGCAGTAGGAAGCATGACCATGTTCAAATCTGGTGAGTTGGCACACATGAAACCTACCACACCTCTGAAAATGCTCATAACCAATACAAAAGTGGGGAGAAACACAAAAGCACTGGTTGGTGGTGTATCTGAAAGAGCTTCACGGTATCCAGATGCTATGTCATCTGTGTTTACTGCTGTTGATTCTATTAGCAAGGAGATGTCTACCATTATTCAGTCACCCGCTCCAGATGACATCTCTGTTACTGCAAAGGATGAGAAGATAGAAGAGCTGATGGAGATGAATCAAGGTGTACTGCAATGCATGGGAGTGAACCATGCCTCCAGCAAGGTGCTCCAAACAACTCTAAAGGTATAAATTGGCATCCAAGTTGACCGAGGCTGGTGGTGGAGGCTGTCTTCTGACTTTGCTACCTATATGTATCCTTTTCTGACAGTTTTCTCTACCCGATTATTTATTCTGCGATTACGTATACAAGGTTTCTCTAAATTTCTATCTTTCTCAAAGCCATCAAGCCCTATATTTTCCCTTTAACATAAAATCTTTATGAAAGAAAAGAATCATGAATACCAGGATCCTCCGATAGATGAGCATTATCTTTTAACTAACACAATAAATAAGAAAGTCATCTTTCCCTGTCATTCTGGAGAATCATGCTTGAAGTGACTTCTTGAATTATCAGTTATAGGATACAATTTGATTTTTTCACCACTAATTTAGCTAGAAACCTGTTTATATTTCTGATATCAGCAGAAGACTTTTTCTGTCACCCACCCCAAGTTATCAATGTAGCCTATAGAACTGCATAATGTGATCCCTTCGGTCTTACCAAGCTCTCCCCATGTCAATTCTGTTTGCAACCTCTCTGGGAGATTCTTCTCTTGAATATTTGTTTAACGAAGATCATGCTACCTTTAAATGCTTTTTTCACATTCTTTAGCTTCATCTTGAGTTGGTTCCGCAATACTAGATCTCCCTTTCTCAACCACACACTTCCCAGTTTCTTATTCCATAAATATGAAAGACCATTGTTTTTGAACATTAGATAAGAGCCTCAAGACTTCCCCAATGTGTTCGGTGTAACAAGCATGGGAACAGTATAACTTGACCTAAGGAAATCATACTTAAGGAGAAAACATTGTTTTTACATCGATGAATCAGTAACTTTTCTGGGAGTTGTCTCCAGTGATATTGCTTTAACCCCCAAGTATCTGTCCATACGCCTCACCGGGCTATGCAGTTCTTTGCCACTAAAGGAACATAAGTTATTCATTGGTCATAGTAGTTCTAGTTCGTGAGAATGTGTTAGTTTATCTTCCGAGAAGGCACCATTGTAAATCATTATGATCAAACTTGCTTGTTATAACTGGATGATAGTTTATTATTAAAATAGATAAACGGTGAACATTATTTTCTCTGTATTACGGAGTTAATGAAGCTTTTTTAAAGTCATGGAGCAGAAGCCCGTAAAGCTGACTACTAAGTTAACATTTTATCTTGTAAGAAGATGGTGATAAATCGGGAGAATTTAAATAAGATTATGACAAGCTCGAAGAAATTTATTAGCCTTTGGGAGTTTTTGTCATTGGAAATGCCTTATAATTCAATATACCTGGCATTAAAGGAGGATAGATTTAAAGTAAGTCTTACTAAAATGCAGTTTATAAAATTAAAATTGGAAGAAAATCTTAGTTGTATGCAGTTTGCTTGTGGTGGGTAAAGAATGAGGTGAAAGAGTAATTGCTGGAAACTGTTCTTGTTTGCATCTGATAATAATTGGTGTAAAGCGAACGGCATATTCAAGAGCAAAAAAGATGTTATGCTACCCTGGGGAAAATGTCACCTTATTAAAAAGAAAAATGTATGACATTGATACAAAATAGATTATTGCAACTATATAACTGCCACTCACAGGAATTATGTAATAACAGGGATCCTGGTACCCTGTCAACCTAAGTAGTGGACCAAAGGAAAAGAACAAAATAAATCCTTCTATCCCAAAATTTGGGGTCGGTTACATGAATCCTACTATTCCACTCGGTTCTGTTGAGACTTATATCCTCCGCTAATTTAATCATTATTGTAATCATTACTATATTTTCCTTACTTCTCCTAATCAAGTTCTCACATGCCTACCTCTAGTCCTCCTTACTCCATTAATTATATTTTTTATCACTTATTCTATTTGTGCATTTAATAGTCTCCATTGCACTAGACTTAATTATCTCAAATGATTTTTCTCATTTTGTAGGTTCAATCTCTAACTTCCAACGAATGCGCTTATTTCTTATTGAAGAAATTACAGAAACTCAGAAGAATCAGGCAAACCAGGCAGCGGTTGACCGGTCCGGTCGACCGCATTCGTGCACAAAGCTTACTGTGCGACAGAAAGGTGGTCGGTCGACCGGGCCAGTCGACCGCAGGTGTTTCGGTCGACCGTGGAGTTTTGGGTTTTCTGCTGGGAGCTGGTCGGTCGACCGGTCGACCGGAATTGATCGCAGTCGACCGTGCCGGTCGACCGACGCTGTTTTGGGCTGGGCTTTCAGGTTTTCGACCCGGTTCGTTTTGTAAGTTCTATATATACCTAAACTTGTTTGTTTAGGAGATAGGTTGGACGAATTTGAGCAGCCAAAAAGAGAGAATCATTGCATCCAATTGTGAGAGAGCTTTGAGAGATCTAGAGCTTTGTTTTAGGGTTTGGTCTGAGAGATTTGTAACCCTATTTGTATTCCCTTGATTTCTAGTAGTAAAATCTCCCCCCTCCTTGCCCCGTGGACGTAGGCAACTTGCCGAACCACGTAAATTGTGTGTTCTTGCTGTGATTATGGTTTGCATATTGTTTGTGGTTTAGTTCGAGTTATTATTCGTGTTGCCATAGAAAGCTTCCGCCGCGCACAACAATTGGTATCAGAGCTAGATCGACAACATGGGAGATGCAAGCACG
>NW_017972871.1:116339-140835 GCF_001876935.1 Asparagus officinalis | reverse complement strand
TCGATGAACGATTGAAGTGAATCGACGAACTACGAAGGCACGGGCTAATCGAGAGCCCCGCGATGTTTATAAAAGGAACAATGCCCTTCGTGTCTCGTTCATCCTACAGATAATCCAACCATTGGAGCTGATAGAACTCTTCGTCAGACTTCCAACGCACTTCGAATCACTAAAATCCGAGTTCGGACGAAGAATTTACAGCGGAAGCGGACGAATACACCTCAACGGAGCGTCTCGGTCAATGCGAGACACCCCAGGGGTGTCTTGGATTTTCTGAGACACCCCAAGGGTGTCTCAGATTTTCCGAGACACCCTAGGGGTGTCTCAGAATTTCCAAGACACCCCTGGGGTGTCTCGGATTTTTCGAGACACCCCAAGGGTGTCTTGGATTTTTCGAGACACCTCAGGGGTGTCCCAACGCGGATTTGGGCCCTGTAGTCCGTTTTAACCGCTCTGTTATCCCTCATGCCTATAAATACAAGCCTTAGGCCTCATTTTTTCAGAGCTGGATTTTTGGAGAATTGGCGAAGCCCTGCCGGAGCGAAGAGTGATCGAACACTTCAACACAAGAGGGTTCTTCATCAGATCTACATCACCCGCATCCGTTCCTTAGCATTACCCCTCGTCGGTAATCCTAAGAAGAGTAAATATCTCGCTTTTTTCAAGATAGGCGCTTCAGTTTCTAGATCTTCTCGCGGATCGACGAAGCTCTGAACCAGATCTGATTGCCAGGTGGTCCACGGATATCGACGTCCCCGTCACAGGCTAAAGACCCACGCAAGTAAGAGACGATAAACGGATCTTGTGTTTATTTTCAAGAAAGTTGTAATTTTTTAATTCTTTGTTATTTGAATTCATTTGTAACGTTTGAAGTTTAATGAAATCAATGATGAATGCAACTTTTGACGAAAACACTTAGTAGTCGACTACTCTGTAAAACAGATGTTCTGTAATATAAATTTCAATGCCCAGTAGTCGACTATAGTTAGTTGTAGTTGACTACTCTGTAAAACAGAAGTTCTGTAAATCAAAATTCAAAGTTGAGTAGTCGACTATAATCCTTAGTAGTCGACTACTCTGTAATTTTACAAAAACTTATATTTTGATCTTAAACTTCAGTAGTCGACCACTAATCTAATTAGTCGATTACTAAGAAGTGAAAATGTTATGTATGAAATATTTTAGACTCAATGATTAACTAAATATTCTAATGGTTAACATAGGAGATTTCTATTGTTAACCAACACATTAAGTATGTGTTAATGTGTTCTAATCTCTATGTGTATGTATGTGTGAGTGATCAAGGCTTGTACAAAATTTCTAAGTAAGAGAATGTAAAAATTACATTGATACATAAGCTCTTTATCTTCTTTACTTCATGATGCCTTGAACTCATCTTGCACTTGTTCATGTTAAAATCTGTACTGAAATATTAGTGCATAATAATAGACATAGTGATTCATGTTATGAATAAATTATTATTATCAAAATTATATCATGGGGACATGATCTCCAACATTCTCCCCTATTTGATGATGATAAATAATTTATGCATATGTAAGTATATTTTTAAAAGAAATAGACATTAATAAATAAATATACTTACTCCTCCTGTATAAAAGCATATTAGAGTCTACAATTTATATTTTTGATTGTATATAACATAATTCTAATATCATTCTCCCCCTTTATTATTAACAAAAAGAAATAGACATCTATCCTAAACATGTTATAATTTCCCCTTCATGAGCTAATACTTCAAAAAGATCTTCCAAATTGTGAACATAGTCCATCACTTCACCCATCCATATGGGTAAGCAAAGGCTTGTCATAAATATCAAAATTTCGACAATTTCCATCTTCACAATCTGTTTTTAATAAAAGTATCTCATGAACAGAAAATATGAAATATAAACCTAGTAAGCATGATTAAAAGAAGCATAAATTCATACATAGTCATAAGCAACATAAACATAAAAACAACAAACAACATATTACATAAGTCTTAAAGCAACTAACACATAGTTTTTGACACATAAACTTAAACAAACCAATATAACACATAGTTTTTAACATAAACATGAAACTAAAGCCAAACACTACATGACGCATGTTTCTCTAATATGAAGGTCCTGGAGGAGGTTGATTTCCTTGGAAGTAGGCACTGAATCTTCATGTCCAAGGTATCAATCTTCATATTAATTGTGTCAAACTTTATTTCCAGAATATCAAATTTGTTGGTTAAAGCTTCTTGACTTTTCAGCATAAGCATATTTTGATCATACAAAGCTTTTTGACCCGATTCCAAATCAAGTATTCTAGCGGACATTGTATTGTACTGTGCATTAGAGAAATAAGAAGATTCATGCATTGGTGGCATTAGTGGTGGAATATGAGAAGAAGAGGGTCCAGCTTCATTAGTGGTTTGTGGTATATGTTGGGGTTGTTGTTCTGGTTGAGGTTGAGGTTCATCTTGGTGAATTCAAAATTGGTTAACTTCATCCTAGTTAGAGTATTAGAGTCAAAGAACTCAATGTAACGAATGACAGAATTTTTAGACTCAAGATCGACATGAAATTTATCAAATTTTTTTTGTTAAAAAGGCACCATAAGGAAGAAATCCTTTTGGTATTATCAGAAGATTGTCATAATAAACTTCAGCCCAATTAACTTGGATATTCCCTATTATAGCATATAATGCTTTTGCTAAATCTAGGAAAATGAAATGAAAACTCCCGGTTTTTGGAAACATATTATAGGCTAAGATTCGGGCAATGAAACAAGAAATTGGACGAAGCTTGTTTGAATTATTTAATGGTTTACCATAACCCGGAAGAAAAATATGATTTGATAATAAATTTGCATCATTCATTCTGATTAACCTAAGAGAAATACCTCTTCCAATTGACTTAGAAGTCAATTCAATTTCCATTCATTTGACAAGAGTTTTTAATTTTTCAGTTCCACTTATAGTTCCTACACATTCTATGTTTGTATAGAATAGTTGAACTTAAAATGGATATGTGGGTTTTCTATTTTTAGCAGAGAATAATTCAAGTAATCCCACATTTTCAAAGTATGAACTAAAGTTCCAAGGGATGAAATCATCAAATTTCATAAAACGTCTTGGAAGAACATCAAATGTACATATATTGTTAAATTCTTCAAGCAAATCAGGACTTTTTAAGTAGACAATGATTTCATCATACATATATTGTTAAATTCTTCAAGCAAATCAGGACTTTTTAAGTAGACAATGATTTCATCATTAACATTTGTATGAACTTGCTTAGCCTTCATCAGGACTTTTTAAGTAGACAATGATTTCATCATTAACATTTGTATGAACTTGCTTAGCCTTCTTAGCGCTAGACATGATAATTTAGAAAAGAACCAAAACCTAAGAAAAATCAGATTAAAGAACTTACCAAACAGATGATAACCCTAGGAATAGTTGACTAGAACTGGTTATAGTTGACTACAGAAGTTGACAAAATCAAGAACAACAGGAATTTGATGGAAATTTTTGGGAAGAAGAAGAAAAACGAAGATGCCTTAACCTGGATTTGTTGGGTTCAGAAGAAGGGAAGGAGAGGGTTCGGTTATGAGAAGGAGATAGTGGCTAAATTTAGTTTTTATGATCTTTCCTTAGAAAAAATATAAATTGTATGGTCAAGATTAAATTAAGAAACAAATAAATGGTGAAGATTTGATCTTAAATATGTGGCTAGGATTGATAGGGTTAAAAATAAGTGGTTGAGATGAATTTTACTTAAGTAAAACGTGTATTGGGTTTTGGGTATAATGGGTTAAAATCCAATATGCTGGAAAAAATAAGTTTGGAAAAATCTGTGGTTGTAGTCGACTACTAAGAAGAATAATCGACTACACTGTAATTGACAGAACTCTGGATTTTAGTTTTAACTTTGACTAGTTGACTACAAGCTAAATTAGTCGACTACACTGTAATCAACAGAATATTTTATATGCAATGCTTGTGCATGTAGTCGACTACAAACTTGATTAGTCGACTACTCAGGCTGAAAATGCATATATATATATATATATATAAGAAACACATGAATGGTGAAGATTTGCTCTTAAATATGTGGCTAGGATTGATAGGGTTAAAAATAAGTGGTTGAGATGAATTTTACTTAAGTGAAACGGGTATTGGATTCTGGGTATAATGGGTTAAAATCCAATATGCTAAAAATAAGTTTGGAAAAATCTGTGGATGTAGTCAACTACTAAGAAGAATAGTCGACTACACTCTAATTGACAGAACTCTGGATTTCAGTTTAAACTCAGATTAGTCGACTACAAAACAAATTAGTCGACTACACTGTAATTAATAGAATGATTTATATGAAGTGCTTGTGCATGTAGTGGACTACAAACTTGATTAGTCGACTACTCAGACTGGAAATTTATATATATATATATTGATTTTATAACTTAATTTAAAGCTTCCAAAGAACATATATCTAATTCTCTTCTTAGTTTAACATATGTTTCTTCTTTTAAAGGTTTTGTTAATATATCAGCAATTTGTTTATTTGTTAAAGAAATAATATCTTTTAGTACATTATCACGTAGAAAATGGTGTCTTATATCAATATGTTTTGTACGTGAATGTTGAATATCTTTTAGTACATTATCACGTAGAAAATGGTGTCTTATATCAATATGTTTTGTACGTGAATGTTGAATATGATCTTTAGATAGATTAATTACACTTATATTATCACACATGATTGATGATGTGGGACAAACTATATCATAATCAGATAACGTTTGTTTCATTCAAAGAACTTGTGCACATACAAGACTAGCAGCAATATATTCTACTTCAGTGGTTGATAATGATATTGAATTTTATTTTTACTAAACCAAGATACAAGTGAATGTCTAAGAAAATAACATGTACCACTTGTACTTTTTCTATCAGATTTACATCCTGCAAAATCTACATCACTATATGATACTAAATCAAATGTGCTATTCTTAGGATAAAATAAACCATAATCTGTAGTATTTTTTAAATATCTAAAAATTCTTTTTACAGCTTTAAGATATGATTCTTTAGGATTAGACTGAAATCTAGCACATAAACACACACTAAATATAATATCAGGTCTACTTGCTGTAATGTAAAGAAGTGATCCAATCATACCTCAATATAACTTTTGATCAACATTCTTACTATTTTCATCTTTGTCAAGTGATGTAGTTGTACTTATTGGTGTTGGTTTGCTTTTTGTATTTTCCATTCCAAAGCGTTTGACTAATTCTTTAGCATACTTTCCTTGGTTGATGAAAAATCCTTCCTTTAATTGTTTGATTTGAAGTCCAAGAAAGAAATTGAGTTCACCCATATGACTCATTTCAAATTCATCTTGCATATTCTTTGCAAACATTTGACAAAGATTATCATTAGTAGAACCAAAAATTATATCATCTACATATATTTGAATTAATAATAAATTTTTATTTATTTTCTTTATAAAAAGTGTAGAATCAACTTTTCCTATTATAAAGCCAGAAGTTATAATAAAACTTTTTAATCTATCATACCAAGTACGGGGTGCTTGTTTTAAACCATACAAAGCCTTTTTAAGTTAAAAAACATGGTTTGGAAAACTTTCATTTTCAAAACCTGGAGGTTGTTGTATAAAAACTTCTTCTTTAATAAAACCATTTAAAAAAGTACTTTTAACATCCATTTGATATAATTTAAAATTCATAAAACTCTTCTTTAATAAAACCATTTAAAAAAGTACTTTTAACATCCATTTGATATAATTTAAAATTCATAAAACATGCAAATGCAAGTAAAATTCTTATAGCCATTTGATATAATTTAAAATTCATAAAACATGCAAATGCAAGTAAAATTCTTATAGATTCTAAACATGTCACAGGTGCATATGTTTCATCATAATCAATACCTTCTTCTTGATTATAACCTTGTGCAACTAATCTAGCTTTATTTCTATTAACTTGTCCAGATTCATCCAATTTATTTCTAAAAATCTATTTAGTTCCAATAATGGACTTATCTTTTGGTCTTGGAACTAGATCTCAAACATTATTTCTTGTAAATTGATTTAATTCATCTTGCATGGTAATTATCCAAAAATTATTAATTAAGACTTCTTTTATATTTGTAGGTTCAATTATAGATATAAAAATTGAATAAGCAATTAAATTAAAATGTGATATTGTAGTGACTTTATCCGAAATATTTTCAATAACTAAATCATGTGGATGATTTTTAACTTATACAAAATCTTTAGGTAAATCATTTTGTAAATTATCATCTTTTGAAATTTCTAACATTGGAGTATCATGAATAGTATGAACTATATCATCATTATTATTTAAAATAACGGGTGGTTTTGTAAAATTCTCATCAAAAGAAATATGCATAGATTCTTCAATGACTAATGTTCTTTTGTTACATATTTTATATGCTTTACTATGATTTGAATATCTAACAAAAATTCCTTCATCAGATTTTGAATCAAATTTATCCAAATTATCTTTTCTATTCAAAATAAAACATTTACAACCAAAAACTTTAAAATAAGAAACTTTAGGAATTTTATCATAAAATAATTCATAAGGTGTTTTCTTTAGAATAGGTCTTAATAAAATTCTATTTTTAACATAACATGCTGTAGATATAGCTTTTGTCCAAAAATATTTTTGTAAATTACTATCACATAACATTATTCTAGCACATTCTTGTAAAGTTCTATTCTTCCTTTTTTATAACTCCATTTTGTGGAGCCGCTCGAGGAAAAGAAAAAGTATGAGAAATACCATTTTTATCACAAAAATTTGTAAAAAGTTTATTTTCAAATTCTCCTCCATGATCATTATATATAGTAATAATTAAAAGAGACATTTGTTTTTGAATTCTTTTACAAAAGATTGAAAATTCATTAAAAGCATTATTTTTATGTTTAAGAAATATTATCCATGTAAATCTTAAAAAATCATCAATAAGAACAAATGCATACCTACTTCCATTTAATGAAGTTACTCTAGAAAGATCAAAAAGGTCAATATGAATTAATTCTAGTGGTTTACTTGTAGAAACTACATCTTTAGATTTAAAAGATGATTTATACATTTTACCTTGTTGACATGCATCACAAAAGCTATCTTTATAAGAAAGCTTAGGTAAACCTTTAACATAATCATTCTTAGAAATTTTAGAAATATATTTAAAATTGACATGACCAAAATATTTATGCCATAAAATAGAATTATTGGAAGATGCAAGAAGACAATGCTCATTAGAAATGTTATTCATAGATAAAACATAAATATTATTTTTTCTATGACCTTTAAATAATATAGTAATCATATCAATATCATAAATTAAGTAAGATTCTTTTTTAAAAACAATTTTAAAATCTTTATCACAAAGTTGACTTATACTAAGCAAATTATGTTTAAGACCATCAACTAATAAAACATTATCAATAATAGGTTTATTTAGATTACCGACAATTCCAACACCAATGACCTTCCCTTTGTTGTTATCTCCAAAAGCGACGATACCACCATCCTTATTTTGACAAGATGACAATAATTGTATTTTACCGATCATATATTTAGAGCAACCGCTATCCAAAATCCACCTATTTTTCTTAGGTACCTAAAATGATAAACATTTATAATTTTGGTACCCATGCTATGTTGGATCCACAAAATTAGTCTTTAGGAAACTAAAACCATGAAGAGTTTGATTTGCCTAAAAAGTTGTTTGATAAACAAACATCTTTAATAAAATTAGAAATATAACACTTTTTCTTTAAAGGAGATAATTCCTTAGGAGGCCAAATAGATAAATATTTTGATTTCTTTTCATATAAAATATTATTTTTAACATTATGTTCATGTAAATTACAAATTGGTTTTACAAAAATAGTTTTCTTAGAATTATTATTATTAACATGAAAACCCAAACCTTTTTTTCTTTTGAGATTCTTTTTGAAATGAAAGTAAACTCTTAAGATTTTCTTTACCTTTATTAAATTTACTGACATTCAAACATATATCATCATATTTTAATTTAATAGAAAAAATATCTTTATCTAAAATATTAATACAAATTATTAATTTATTGCATTCTGATTTTAGATAAACATTCTCATTTGACAAAACATGATTTTCTTTAAGTAATGATTCATTTTCTTCTTTTAATTCAATTATTTGAGAATTAAAAGAAGTGGAAGAATTAAAATCAGAAACTTCTTCATGTAATCTTTTATTTTCACCTTTAAGAAAATTATGTGAAGCCTTTAATCTCCAAAAAAATTTATATAATTAATTGAAAGCATCTAAAAGTTCTTCATTATCACTTACTTCATCTTGTGCCATAAAACACATATGAGCACATTCATTTTCTTCAATTTCTTCATCAGAAGATGAATCATCACTGTCATCCCATGTAGCCACCAAAACTTTCATTTTCTTGTTACTTTGAATATTGTTAAAGTTGTTGAAGTAATTTGACTTTTGCTTATTTTTTAACAATGGACAATCTTTCTTCGTATGCCCTGGTTTGTTACATTTGAAACAAAGTAAGTTATTTAAATTTAAATTCTTTAATTTAAACTTACCTTGTTTTATAAATTTTCTAAATTTGCGTGCAAACATGCTCATTTTTTCATCATTATCTGAATCTTCTTTATCCGAAGTAGTATTTAATGCAAGTACTTTCTTGTTCTTTGTTTCATTTTCATTCTTTTTATCTTCAATTTGGACTTCATAGGCCATGAGATTTCCAATGAGGTTTTCTACCGAAAGTGTTGACAATTCATTTGCTTCTTCTATTATGGTCACTTTCTTTTTCTATTGTGGAGTAAGAGAACGAAGAATCTTTTGCACTATTTTCACTTATGTGAATTCTTTTTTAAGACCAATAAGAGAATTTGTGATGTCGGTAAATCTTGTAAACATTTCTCCAATAGTCTCGTTCTCCTTCATTCTAAATAATTCGAATCTGTGTACAAGAACAAATTGTAAACATTTCTCCAATAGTCTCGTTCTCCTTCATTCTAAATAATTCGAATCTGTGTACAAGAACAAAAATTTTAGATTCTTTAACTTCTCTCGTTCTCCTTCATTCTAAATAATTCGAATCTGTGTACAAGAACAAAAATTTTAGATTCTTTAACTTCACTTGTACCTTCATGAGTTACCTCGAGTGTGTGCCAAATATCATAAACGGATATGGCCGTTGACACCCTATTGAACTCATTCTTGTTAAGAGCGAAAAATAGTGCATTCATGGCTTTGGAGTCCAAGTTTGCATTATTTCTTTGAGATGTTGTCCATTCCGTAAAGGGAGTAATTGGCTTCTCATATTTAGTTTCCACAACGTTCCAAAGTTCGTCGCCAATTGATTGGAGATAAATTCTCATCTGACACTTCCAATAATTGTAGTTTAATCCGTCAAACATTGGAGGACGATTTGTAGAATGACCTTCTTTAAATTTTAAAGTTAAATCTGATGATGATGCTATTTCTTCAACTTTGCTCTGATACTAAATATAGGATCTGATCTAATCACACTAAAAACACTAGGAGGGTGAATAGTATTTTATAAAATTTTATGCAAAGTAAATAATAAATTATAAAGAAGAAATGACAATCACAAAAAATCAATAATACAAACACAAGGATTTATATTGGTTCCACATTTCTGGTGTACATCCAGTCCCCAAGCAAATCCCGCTTAAGAGTTTTCACTATAATTTTGAATAACTTACAAAATAAAAACACAAACCTGACCAATTTGCAAGATGATGCAAATTACAACCAATCTCTTCACCAAGAGATTACACCTCTCACACTTGAGAGAATCCTTTCCTTGAATCAATGTACAAATCTCCTATAAGCCTTGATAAGTTTGTGATGTGCAACAGTGGCTTATAGACTCTTTTGTTCTCTAAATTCTTTTCAAAATCTTGTATAAATGAAGATGAACAATTGTTGTTGCAGAATTTTGTTTTTCTCAATACTCAAGTAAAAATCAGATTTTCTATCACTTGAGTTTCATACAAATTCAATCTTATATGTATATTTTCGTGATCCAAAATTCTAAACTTCTAATCTATTTATATCCCTTGAAAAGACACTTTTTTTAAACTCATTAAACGATATAAATGACTAAAAATTGTTTCAAATTCAAACTTGAAACGTTTAGAAAAACTATCTTAGTAGTCGACTACAATGATCATTAGTCGACTACTCTATAGAACAGACAATCTGAAATTTAAAAATTGAAGCTGAGTAGTCGACTATAATCCTTAGTAGTCGACTACTCTGTAAAATAGATGTTCCGTAGTATAAATTTCAATGCCCAGTAGTCGACTATAGTTAGTTGTAGTCGACTACTCTGTAAAACAGAAGTTCTGTAAATCAAAATTCAAAGTTGAGTAGTCGACTTTAATCCTTAGTACTCGACTACTCTGTAATTTTACAGAAACTTATATTTTGATCTTAAACTTCAGTAGTCGACTACTAATCTAATTAGTCGACTACTAAGAAGTAAAAATATTATGTATGAAATATTTTAGACTCAATGATTAACTAAATACTCTAATGGTTAACATATGTGATTTCTATTGTTAACCAACACATTAAGCATGTGTTAATGTGTTCTAATCTCTATGTATATGTATGTGTGAGTGATCAAGGCTTGTACAAAATTTCTAAGTAAAGAGAATGTAAAAATTACATTGATACATAAGCTCTTTATCTTCTTTACTTCATAATGCCTTGAACTCATCTTGCACTTGTTTATGTTAAAATCTGTACGAAATGTTAATGTACAATAATACACATAGTGATTCATGTTATGAATAAATTGTTATCATCAAAATTATATCATGGGGACATGATATCCAACAGTTCCGGTGGCCGGCAGCGACGACGGTCTTGAGAGGAAGAGGGTTAGCCTTGAAGGGTTGGGTTCAGTTTTAAACTGGGAAGGGTAATTTGGAAATGCCTTTGTTGGGGAGTGGGTCATTATACTGTTTAGCCAAACTTATTTTGGTTCCTCCAAGCAATTTTCTCTTTTTTTTCCTTAATTTGACAGCATGAGATTAGTTTCCGTTTGTTTTTCTTGGAGATTGTTATTTCGAGGATGTGCTTGTACTTTTTCTTCGTATTCTCTTTTGCAAATTTGTTAGTTGATTAGGGAATAATAAGAGAACGTCCTATCCAAGAACACGTGTGTCTAAACACGGAGGTGTCTTTTGCAAACTAAGAATAACCTCCTTTTAGTTTCATATCTTAATATAGATTATTTATTAAGCTATACAAAATGTTGTTTGGGATGATCTTTACCTTTTATAATTAAGGACTAATCGAGAGTGAAGTCCAACCGCTTGAAGTCACGTTTAGCTAAATGAAATATACATGACCGCCCTTATTAAACTGTGCAGTATGCATCAGATATTCCTAATGTACGGAAGAATCAGTTGACAAATGGTTTTGTTATAAACCTAAGAAAGATTTTCTTAAAATGTGTCAATGGTTCTTGGATGGTCCAGTTGCTTGGCTTTTGTTTTCCTGTAATTTTTTTTAAATAATTAGAAATGTGGCTCTGAAACTTTGTGATTTAATTAGTTAGGATATTCAAAAGTGTGTATATGTCTCCTATGGTCATATCTGATATAGTAAAGTTTTTTTTTTGAAGCCAAAAACAGGGCGAGTTGCCCCGTTCATAAAACTATATATATCAACCAGAATGTACAAAAGATGACATGGATTAACAAGAGGAAAGGAGTGGAAGCAAAGGAGATGTTGGCGGAGGGGAGCGGACCTTTGTCGTCACCCTCCAGACAACAGCTTCCGAGCTTTCAAGCCTTCCGAAATCCAGGTAAAAAACAAAGTATCTATAAATAAACTACCGTTACATCCTACTAACCTACCAAAAACTAGCTTCATCCAAGACATAACAGCCAGAAGAACACAGAAGATCCGAGAAAACAACGCAGTCCAAAAAACAATATCACATCAGAGGAGAGTTTTCTGAGATATCTAAGAAGGAGCTGAGGGCAAGACAGTTGGGAGCTCGTCCCCCTAAGGGAAGTTTTCTTCAACAACATCATTCCCAGATGTTTTAGCTATCTCTTGCAGACCAATGTGGATAGCAGCATCAAACATTCTCTTTGGTCGCATGCTTTTAGAGGCCCCTGTCCAGTATAGAACAAAACGGGAAGAATTAGCGGCAATATCGAAAGAGGAAGAACGAATATTGTTGAAAATAAGTTTATTTCTACTGTTCCAGATGCACCAACAGGTGCAGGGGAACAGAACCCTCCATATAACTTTATGATGCTGACTGTCCAAGCAATCTTCTTTGTCATTGAACAATCTGATCACCTCCTGCGACCAATGACTGATGTTAGATGATGGGAGCAAAGTGGACCAGACTGCTTGGGTAACAGGGCATGAAATGAACAAGTGGTCATGGGTTTCCGTCGCCTGGTTGCACAGAGAGCAGGATGAGTCCCCTAACCATCCTTTTTTGATCAAACTATTATTGGTTTGAAGCTTTTTCTTGCTAAGGATCCATAGGAATGTCTTGACTTTGAGGGGAGTTGGGGATCTCCAAATAAAGTTGTGGAGAGGGGATACTGTACCACCATTGGTAAGAATGCCAAATAGGAAGTTCACCGAGTAGGAATTCGAAGCATTGAAGTGTTAGCCCTTATGTTTTGATGATGTTCTTACAACCACCATTATCGGTACTAATGGCTTATTGAGTGTAAATGTAGTAAAATCATTTGTCAAGCTCGTTAGTGCCATTAATGGAGGATGGATGGAATATATGCTACAACGAAGATATCCAAAGGAGGAGGAGGCCAAGAGATGAAGCAACGTTATTTCAAGAACGACAAATTCGACTAAAAGCTTCATCCGATTCAAGCTATATCAAAGCTCAAGTATATTGCTCTCTATATGAGGATATCAGCTTTCTTTTGTTTTTCTCTCTAGTGCTAGAATGTAGGCAAAGAGTTACTGAGTTTACTTGAAGCTATTGGGAATCACACACACGTTTTTAAACTTGTGCTTTTAAGCGTTTTTCATAAAATACTATTTTTCACAAGTTTGAGTACCTATCTGCAAAATTCTTTTTCCAAGCAGTTTGTTTTTAGTATTAAAAACATTTTACAAAGTTTCAGAATTTTCAGAGGTCAAATAAATATTTTGCAAATATTTCAAGTTGGTCAAAAATCAGATTTCAGAAAATATCAGAAATCGGTCGACCGGTCCGCGCCGGATCCGATGACCTTTCTTCACTATGTCTCCAGAGTGTCGTCGGTCGACCGATACGGTCGACCGAATTTCTCAACCCTTAATCGGTCGACCGTGCCGGTCGACCGATGAGTCTCTGCGTGTTTTACCAAATTTCCTTAGCTGCTCGCGGTCGACCGAATTTTTCGGTCGGTCGACCGACGGTATTTTCGGTCGACCGATTATTTCTTCGGTCAACCGATTTGGTCAGCCGCGATTTTTTAAACGGTCGTTTCTCGCCTCGACTCCTGTGCTTTCACTTATTAGTGATTGGCACAGTCTGAGGTCACAACCTGCAAAGTAGATTATCTTCCTAAATAGGAAGATTGGGTTTTTGTTTTTATTGATTTAAACTCTTTTATAAAAACCCCCAAGCCTGCTTCTTCTTCCCCAAGCCCTAACGTTTGAAAGAGAACCAGAGAGCTCTGTTTCTTCCTGAGAAAATTTTCAAATCAAACTTGTTCTTCTGAGTTCTTGTGTGTGTTTCACTTCCCAGCTTCAGTACTCTTCTCTTTGCTATAGGGGCTTGTGTAAAGAGAGTGTCTTGCATTTATCTTCTGCTGCTGTGAGTGAGATCTTGTGTAGATCGACTGTGAGGGAGTGTGATCTGTGAGATCAACTGTGTAGTGAGAGAGAGATCTTGTGGGATCATTGTGTAGACGAAGTTCCGGCTTCCAAACCGGATGTGTTAGTGGATTTCTCCTCGAGAGTGGGGAGCGGGGACGTAGGTCAGCGGGCCGAACCTCGTTAACACATCGCGCGTCAAGGATAACGATTCCTAACTTTATCTCTTTCTTTATTATTGCACTTCTGTTACTGTGGTTTGTTTGTACTGAATTTTAATTGCATATTAGAGCCTCTTGACCCTAATCACCCCCCCTCTAGGGTCCTTCAATTGGTATCAGAGCTTGGTCTCTATATCAGTTTTTGGTTTAACAACCTTAGAGAAAAGATCTAATGGAGGCCTCTTTGAATATGCATATGTTAGAAGGACAATCCACAACTAGACCACCTCTCTTTACCGGGACAAATTTCGCCTATTGGAAGGCTAGAATGAGAATTTACCTTCGTTGCATAGACCTTGACATTCTAGAGCTCATAGAAGAGAAATATGAGGAAAAGTCCAAAGTCGGGAACATGACCGATGGAGAAAGGCACCTAGCTAATCTCAACGCTAAGGCTATGAACGCCTTAATTTGTGGTCTTTCCCCTAATGAATATAATAGAGTTTCCACGTGTGCAACCGCATACGAAATTTGGGTAAAATTATGTGTCACACATGAAGGAACCCCCCAAGTTAAGGAATCTAAAATTAGTGGGCTTATGCATGATTATGAGCTATTTAAAATGCTTCCAAATGAATCCATTGATGCTATGTTTTCTCGTTTTACTAATATCATCAATGAATTACATGGTCTAGATAAGCAACTATCCATTCAAGAGATGAACTACAAGATACTTCGCTCCTTAACTCCGGCATGGGAGCCCAAAGCTACGGCCATTGAGGAAGCTCATGACCTTACTACCTTAGCTCTTGATAGCCTCATCGGAAAGCTCAAAGTGCATGAGAAGAAGCTCAAGGGGAAGGAAAAGGAGGAAGGGTCATCACGCGAAGTTGAGGAGCCGTCACCAAAATTGAAGACCATAGCTCTCAAGGGAGCTAGTGACAACTCATCTTCGTCGTCGGAGAGTGAAGTTGATTTTTCTAGAGAAGTGGCTCATCTCTCTAGAAGAATCTCTAGACTTATCAAAATGAACAAAAAATTTAATCCCCGATCTAACAACAAGTTTTCATCTCGTGTAGGAAAATGCTTTGAATGCAACGAACCGGGTCACATCGCTAAGGATTGCCCCAAGCTCAAGGAAAAGTACATGAAGTACAAAAAGAAGAAGGCTATGTATGCCGGATGGGAAGAATCCGAACCAAGTGACTCGGATAGTGATGAAGAAGGAGCCAAATTTGCTCTTCATGACCCAAATGTTTGTTTCATGGCAAATGAACAAGAGGTAATATCCGAGGCCGAAAGTGAATCTTTCTATATGCAATGTGACATAGCTATGGCATTAGAAGAGTTGAACTTTGAATTTAAAAGAATGTCTAAAGAATACTCTTCTTTCAAAAAATTGCATACCTCTTGTGATATTAAGCTAGAGCAACTAACAACCTCTCTTGCTCTAAAAGATGAATTGCTAGGAGATCTCGATTTCGAGAACAAGCAATTAAGATCAAAGATTGAAAAATTAGAAATTGAGGGTTGTAGAACTAGACCCACTCATGCTTATGACAACTACAATCACCATGGTAGAAATAGGTTTCATAGTTCCAACATTCGTACATACAAAAGAAATTTTGTATGCACCTATTGTATGAGACATGGACACATTTCTACTCATTGTAGAATTAAAGACAATGAAGATTTTTATGGTTTGATATGGGTACCCAAAGGTACCAACACTACTAACCACCAAGGACCCAAGACATGGGTACCTAAAGCTACTACACCTTCATCTTCTTCTTTTGTAGGGAACGTCACGGCAACGACGTAAGGAGATGTGGTACCTTGATAGTGGTTGCTCACATCATATGACGGGCAACAAAGAGTTATTTGCAACCCTATCAAGGATTGAAGGAGGCAATGTCTCCTTCGGTGGTGGTGAGAAAGGTAAAATCATTGGTATCGGGTCTATTGGTAAGAAACCCTCACCCACAATTGAAGATGTTTATTTAGTAAGTGGTTTGAATCATAATCTTCTTAGCATTAGCCAATTAAGTGATAAAGGTTTTGATATTTCCTTTAAACCGGATAAATGCATCATTAGTATGGATGGAAATATTGTTTTTATTGCAAATCGCAAGTCTAATGTTTATATTTTTGAGATGAATGAGTTAGTTAATCAAGATGTGAAGTGTCTTGCGGCTATTGATGAAAACCCTTGGATTTGGCACAAGAGACTTGGACATGCAAATATGGAGTTAATATCAAAATTGTCTAAGAAGAATCTTGTGAAAGGGCTACCTAACTTACACTTCATAAAAGATACAATTTGTGAGGATTGTGCCAAAGGTAAACAAACGAAATCTTCTTTCAAATCCATTCATGAGGTATCAACTTCTAAACCTTTGCAATTACTTCATCTTGATTTATTTGGTCCTATGCGTGTTACCTCTCTTGGAGGCAAACACTATGTTTTTGTGATTATTGATGATTTTTCTCGTTTTACATGGACAATATTTCTTGCTAAGAAAAATGATTGTTTTGAAGAATTTGCAAATCATGTTAAAAGAATTGAAAATGAAAAAGATTTGAAAGTTGTTAAGATAAGAAGTGATCATGGTGGTGAATTTCAAAATGAATTTTTCTATGATTTTTGTGCTCATCATGGTAGGGAGTCGATGGTTGCTTGTTGCTCGTCGAGCCTCCTAGACATCTCCTCAGGGATGTCGGTCATGTGCACACTCACGTGCCTGCCTCGAATTGCGCTTGAAGTCTGCGACGTTGCCGTTGCCGAGCAATCGTCGTCGTCGTTGTCAGAGACGGACGTCAGACCCGCGCCGGCAAACGGGGTGGCCACCCCTATTTGAGCGTGAGCGTGTTGGCGAGGTTCAGGCTGGCGAGGTTCACCCGTCAGGCGAGATTGGTACAGTGTGCCTGCGCCTGTCTGGCGAGATGTTGCTTCGCCTTTCTGGCGAACTTGGGCCGTCAGGCGAGATTGGTGGAGTCCGCTTGTTTGACGAAGACCTCTTGAACTGCAGAGTTCGCCAGGTGCCCTTGGTTCGCCAAAATTGAGCACCTTGCTCACAGAGTGGGGCTCGCCTAAACTGCTAGGCTCGCCCGATTTGAGCAGTTCGCCAAAAATGGAAACCTGGCTCAAGAGGTTGGGCTCGCCTAAACTGCTAGGCTTGCCCGATTTGAGCGGTTTGCCAAAATTGGGAACCTGGCTCAAAGAGATGGGCTCGGCCTAAACTGATAGGCTCACCCGATTTGAGCGGTTCGCCCATACTGGGAACCTGGCTCAAGGAGATGGGCTCGCCTAAACTGCTAGGCTCGCCTGATTTGAGCGGTTCGCTAAAAATGGGAACCTGGCTCAAGAGGTTGATTCCCCCCAAGCCTGAATAATAATTCAGGCTGTCGTGGGGGATGAGGGATTACGCCTCGAGACGAGCGAGAGCCTTTCGTCGCCGCTGGCGTTCATGTCGACGACGGAGGCGTAGTCTGCGTCGACACGAATGGCTGATTCCTTTTGCACAGGGGTATGCGAGGATCGTTCATCGACCCACTCAGTAGCTCCTAGACCCGTATTCTCGAATCTCAGCTCGGCCTCAACTGGTTTGGGGGGAAAAGAACCCCCTGCCTCGACTTGGGTAGATCCCTCAGGCTTGGTTGCCTCGGCCTCTTAGGGCCGGGCCACCCGCACGACTCTGCAGTCATCGCGAGATGTATTACCGCCAGAAGAGGACGATCGTAAGTACCCCTCGAATTTGATCACAAGGGACTCAACCATTGGAGGAATCGAAAGGGGATTTTGGTTTTGGCCCTATCCATAGGAGGGTTTGATCGAATGGGAGGTTTGAGACGATCCTCACTGTAGGAAGGTTTGATCGCTCGCTTCTGTAGGTGTAAATTTTGATCTCCCGAAAACAGGGAACTTCGTTTGTATTGATAAGAACGGCTTATTACAAACTAATAATCAAATGTTTACGACAGAAGCGGAGGGAATGCCCTCCTTGTTTAACGTGGGTTCCTCGGTGGCGATAGGACGCTTCGCTCGGTGCTCGTGCCGAGTCTGCTTCACTTGGACGATCCGATCGAAGTTGCTGCTGGAGCTTCAGTTCTCAAATGAGGGAGCCTTTGGCAAAGGTCCAGGTTCAACCTTTAGGAGATTAGCCAGCAGAATATGCGACAGCCAATCCCCTTTTCATGCTGGCTGAAGATGGGTTTTAATAGGCAAGGGATGGCATGGGCCATCCCTTGATTCATGGGATTTGACCATGTGAGGGAGACAGCTTGACTGCTCCTTGAATTATGGGATGTGACCACACGTCGTTCAGAGATGTCCTGCTGTTCATTCGTACCGTCAGTGGTCATTCGAAGAGCTGTGCTCTGCATCACGCTACATAGGAGTGGGAAAGCCCCTCCTCGTATGCGTGACAACGGCTGTCAGATGCTTGCGTGGATCTGACCAACCACCGAGCGTTGGCGGCTCTCGTCCCTTCACCTGGACAACTGAGGTGAGCCGCATTTATGAGGGTGCAGGCTGTTTCGGCGCCTGTCCGCTCATTCGTACTGTGGACGGCCATCTGACGGGCCTGGAGTATTGTGCCCTCTCCCTTGATTTGTGGGATTTGACCACTGATGTAACTGTTCCCATACTCCAAGTGGGCAGTTGACAGTGAGCTGGCGAGTCTGCAGCTTGGGTCTGCAGGCGAGCTTAGGACTGCAGGCAGACTTGGGTCTACAGGCGAGCTTGCAGGCGAGCTGAGTCTGCAGGCGAGTTTGGGACTGCAGGCAGACTTGGGGTCTGCAGGCGGATTTGAGACTGCAGGCGAATTTCGAGCTGCAGGCGAGCAGGCAGACTTGGGTCTGCAGGCGGATTTGGGACTGCAGGCGAATTTGAGCTGCAGGCGAGCTCCTGAGCATGGATTGAAGAATAGGCCGTAACTTTCAAACCGTAAGTCGGAATTGGACGAATTATATATGAAAATCGCCTATCTCGACGAGATGGAGCCATCCGAACAAAGCCGAAGGCTTCGGTTCGCTTCCTCCGTTTTGCCAAATTCCTTACGGTTTGGGAGATATCTGCGTTTTCCCCTTTTTCGCTATTTCGGGTGAGGTTTTAGCAGTTTTGTTCTGAACTTCTCTGATAAGGATTTAAAGGCAAGAAGTTCCGGCTTCCAAACCGGATGTGTTAGTGGATTTCTCCTCGAGAGTGGGGAGCGGGGACGTAGGTCAGCGGGCCGAACCTCGTTAACACATCGCGCGTCAAGGATAACGATTCCTAACTCTATCTCTTTCTATTTGATTGCACTTCTGTTTTGTGGTTTGCTTGTGCTGAGTTTTAAATTGCATATTAGAGCCTCTTGACCCTAATCACCCCCCCCCTCTAGGGTCCTACATGAAGGGCCAGAAAAGTTAGGGAGTTCACCGATATAGTAAAGTTTTAGTCATGCATAATCTAATTCTTTAAGGTGCCGTTTGGTAAAGGGTTAGGAGAGAAGGGTTAGGAGAGGGTTTAACTTAGTTAACCCTTTACGAGGGATTAAAAATAAATTAATTTCGTTTGGATTAGATACTTAGCATGAAGTGTTATTTTTTTAATGTTTGGCAAATAAATAAGAGTTTGATCGGTTAATCCCTCTCATTTTTTTTTCTAAAATACCAGCTTGAACCTTATTGATAGCTAAAAAAATCACGAACAATTATTCTATTAAGATTAAGTTAACTAGAATTTGCATTCATCTAAAATATAAAACTATTCTCATTTCTGAATTATTTAAATAAATTATGTAAAAAGGCTAGTTAAAAATCAATTTAAATTAAAAAACTAATCTAAATTGAAAGGCAAAGTGCACTAGATATTATAGCACAATAAAAGACTATATTTATAAATATAATTGTCTTTGAAAGGGCTAATCAGGCCAAACTTCACCTAGCATTTACTTCGTTTGTAACACACCAATCACCATAAAGTCATGCACCAAATACTAGCTACATATACATGCATAGCTTACTAGGATCCCACCCAACCACAACTCCACAAGTCAAACTTTGCAACTAAATTGATTTCTTTTTTATATTTTGTTGAAACTGGTTACCCCTTCGCGTGAGGAGGCGGAGTAACTTTTAGACTTGTCCATTCGCACCGGCCCGAGAAACCGGGCTCGGGCTCGGGCTCGGGCCGGGCAAAACCGAAGCCCGGACCCGGGCCCGGGCCGGGCTCCAGGCCGACCCGATTATTTTATTTTTAATTTTTTTAAATTTAAAAAACAATAAAGCATAAAATATACATAAAAATTATAAAAAATAACATAAATTTTTTTAAATTAATTGAAATGACATAAATTACAAGTACAAAAAATTATAAAAATAAAAGATGATAAAAATAAAATTTTATTAATAATCATGTCATTCATATATTATACATAAACAAATTGTATTATGCATAAACATATATATATATATATATATATATATATTTATATAAGAGTATAAATATATATACACATATATACACATATATTATACATATATAAGATATTTATATAATAGTATAAAAAAAGAGAAATTATATATTTTATATCTATTGTATTTATATATAAACATTAACACTTATATGCTACATATATAATTATATTTATATAAGAGTATAAACTTATATATATATATACTACTTATATTTTATACATATATAGAGCAGAGTATATATATTATAATATATATATATATATATATATATATAATAATATATATAATATATAATATAATATAATTATATATATATATATAATATATATATATATATATATAATATATATAATTATAATATATATATATATATATATTTATAGGGTACACACTGCTATACTGTATATTATACATATATATACTTATAATACTAAGAGAGTATATTTATATATACTTATATAAGAGATGAGTATATTTATATTATACTTAATACTAAGAGAGCAGAGCGTCATTAAATATATATATATATAGCAGAGAGTATACATGTAACATATATAAGAGAGAGCATACCTTATACATAATATATAATTATATAGACGATATATACATTATATAGCGAGAATATACTTATATTTATATATACTTATATACTAAGTAGGCCCAAGTATTCATGTCATTCAATATATGTATATGTATATATAATATATAACACTACTAACAACACATAACATATATTATACATAAACAAATTGTAAATACTTTTAGCTAATATATAAAAAAATGTAATTACACAACACACACACACACACACACACCACACACACACACACATATATATTATATATTATATATATATATATATATATATATATATATATATATATATATATTATATATATAACTATATATATACACGTATAAGTATATTTAGATTAAGAGTATATATATATAATATATATATATTATATATATAATAATAAAAAAAAAAAATATATATATATATATTAATATATATATATATTATACATTATTATATTATACGATATATAAGAGAGGAGTATACTTATATATACTGCTATACATATCATTATACATATATAAGAGAGAGTATACTTATATATACTATATATATAATTAGATACTAGAGAGAGTATAAATAAATAAATAAATATAATAAATAAATATATATATTATATAAAAATAATATTATATATATACTATTATATATATATAATATATATATATAATAATATATATATAATATATATATATATATATTATATACTCTCTATCTAAAATTATACTTATATATATATATATTATATATATATATATATTATATATATATATATATTTATATATATTATATATATATATTTATATATATATATATATAATAAAATAAAAAATAAAAAAAAATACTGTCCGGGCCCGGACGGGCGCCGACGGCACCGGGCCCGAGTCTGGCCCGGGTTTCCGGGCAATTCAGTAGGCGGGCCGGGTTCCGGCCAGGGGCTCGGACGTGCGTCCGGGGCCGACGGGCGTTTTGGGCACCCCTAGTAACTTTACTCTGCCTTCTCATGCAGAGTTGTTAACCCGTCCAATAACGGGTTAACTTTGAATAATCCCTCACGTGAGGTGAGGGCTAATAAATCCTTGGGAAACTTTTGTTGTTTGGGGGATTAGTGAGGGGTTAAACCTTCTTAACCCCTCTACTAATTTGTTGATCATGAATACGTTTTGATTAAATAAATGTTAATAATGCGATTTGAAGTGTCTTTTTTCATATTTAACGTGAATACAATCGTAATGCAGAACTATTAGCTAGAGAGTCTCTTCGTTTAGGTTTAGGTCTCAAAAGGCTATGCATATATACCTTGTATTTGTAACCTTTAATTTTATTTGGCTTCAGGCTTCGGGGCCCTAATCTACAAAAATTAATGCTAATAATCCTACCGAGCTAGTATTCTTTATCAATCATTCACTACCCATCTAAGCTCTTATATATAACTCATTATTAAAGCACAAAATATTCTCATCGCCCCTCATTAATTACCTACGTTCTCTGGCTCTCCATAGACACAAGCCAGCAGCTAATAAGTCCGGCGGATCTCTTTTGCACAGGTGAGAGTTTTGTGTATTGTCAGTGATCAAATCAAGACCTCAAAAAATCATGGGAAAAAAGAAATCCTACGGAGGGCTCTTTATAAATTTTTTAGGGCTATTTGCATATATATCCCCTACATCATTCTTACTTACAAAAGACCCTCAAATCTTAGTATTTTGCAAAATAACCCTCCAAACGATCAGCTTTATGAAAATTTCCCCTCGAATCAACAAATCATCAACTTAGTGCTAAAATTTTGACTATTCTATTGATAATTTTTACATTGTAATTACAGACTAGTTTATCAAAGTTGATGGTTAATTGCTTTATTTTTTTTAAATTGATGATTTGAAGGGTAATTTCATAAATACTTACAAATAAGTTATTTTTGTAAATACCCATAATCTAAGAGGTTTATATGAAAATAACCGAAAAACTATATGGAGAAAAAAAAGGAAGGGTCACTGTGGGTTTTTAGTGTGCTGATAGCATCTTCTGATCATAATGATTATTTTTAGTAATATTTACTGGTATTACATATTAATCTTCTGTCTAGGACGCTCTATATTTTTTTCACTCAAAATCATGAAGACCTCGTGGGATAATTTTGATGTAACATCCATCATGTTTCATGTGAAGAAAATCTTGCATATTATCCTTTTTTGTGAAGTTTTGTGAAGATCAATCTTTCTTCTTTTACGAGTATCCTTTGTTTGTACAGGATTTGATAATGTATTGCCTTAGGTATAAGATGATAAGTATGCTGTTTTCTAGTGAAATTTTGTTCCGTCGAATATATAAGATGATAAAAATGGATTATTAAAAATGAGGCATGTATAAGCTAGTTAACAATAGAGACACTAACCAGAGAGAATAAAGTCCCATGAAGCGTATTTTTAGCATTTTACTACAATTGCTATATATTTTAAAATTAATCATGAACATATCTTTGTGCAGGGGAGATTGAGTCTATCATTATGAGATTCTGGTGGGGATCGACTTCTGGTGAGAGAAAGATTCACTGGGTTAGGTGGCAGAAGGTGTGTCGACCAAAGTTAAAGGGTGGTCTGGGCTTTAGAGATATGCAGATGTTTAATCAGGCACTGGTGGCTAAGCAGACATGGAGGATCATTCACGACCCTTCTTCTTTGGCTAGTAGGGTTTTGAAGGGAAAGTATTTCAGGGACTCAGACTTCCTTTCAGCCGGTGCCGGCCCTGGCTGTTCTTATTTATGGCGGAGCATTATCTGAGGGCGAGAGCTCCTGGCCCGAGGTCTAAGATGGAGGATAGGTGATGATCAGAGTGTCTCTATCAATGCTGATCCATGGATCCCAAGGCCCTTTTCTTTTAGGCCAATCACTTCTCCAATCGACCCTTTCAGGAGGGTGGCTGAGCCGATCTCTGCTTCAGGTATTTGGAATCATGATTTGATTGCTAACTCCTTTTGGCAGGTGGATCAGGAGGACATTTCACTTATCCCACTGTCCCCTTCTCCTATCCCTCACAGACTCATTTGACATTATGAGGAGAAGGGGTGCTACACAGTCAAGAGTGGATACCAATTTCTTCGCCACACTATGTCTGATGCTGCTTACACCTTGGATTCTAGGGTGGTGAAGTGGTGGTCCTTGATCTGGCAGGCGGAGATCTCACCGAAGATGAGAGTGTTCCTTTGGCGCCTGTTCTATGATGCTCTCCCCACCTCAGCTGGTTTATCTCGCAGGGGGATCTCTGTGTCCCCTAGTCTGCTCCTTTGCTTGTTTAGTGTGGGAGGCCTTAGATCTTTGGGATGTGATTGAAGACTTTCGAGATACGTCTTGTGATGATTTTCTTTTCCTGAGAACTCTCTGGCTTTGGCTTTCACGATCCTGTGGTT